>NW_009593939.1:235-11308 GCF_000690535.1 Cariama cristata | reverse complement strand
CAGGAATATTAGCATCAAAGCATGGCAGTCAGATACCAGGCTAAGCTGAGGCACAAGTGAGGATCAGACAAAAGTTTGTGTGGCATCTCTTTTACTTTTTTCCCTTCACTCCTTTGTTTTTATCAAAAGAACTCCTAGGAATCATTAAAAAAAAGTAAAATCTTGACCTAAAATACCAGACTGGATTGATTTTTTTCTTGCTTTAAGAGAGATTGCTGGTGCTAGCAAGTGACTTGTTAAACAAAAGACTTGTCTCTGAAGCATCTCTATGCATGTGAGAGGAATAAAGTGGAGTTTTCCTAGAAGAAAAGTCATCTGACTTTTTCACTCAAAGTATTTTAAATTTCTTTTCTTTCATTTTTTTCTTGATGTATTTCAAACTGTTTAAAGGGATTGCTATACAGCAGCCACTATGGGAGAAATTAGTATTTTTTCAGTCATCAATTAAGTATTTAGTATTTTAACAGTGGAAAGAACTTATCTTTTAGTGAGAAACTTACCCTTTTTTTGTTTAAATATTTTTGTTAAGCCTCTGAAGATGGACAGAAGATGAAAAACTTGAAACCAAAAAGCTTACCTATGAAACAAGGGAAAGTTTTGCAGTGTGTTTCAGGGTTGAAAAGTCTCTATTTTCTTCTCCATGATATGTATCGCTGGAAATGGTGTAATTTTGCTTGAGACAACTTGGTTAATTCACAGTGACAGCATCCCAGTGCTTTAAGTTCAACCGGCTCCTTGACAGATTCTGAATGACCTCTTCTTTCACAAACCTGAAGCTACTTGGAGTGAAGGTCTGTCAAACTGTCCTTCTTCATTCAGAAATAGGCATTCAAAAGGGTCTGTTGTTACTCTGACACCTTCACTACAAGGTGGCTGTAACCACTCGGTAACCTTGTCAGAAAAGTCAATTAATAAATCCTCTGGTAATGGTGACAAACTTTAATGTTCCACATTGCTAAATGCTCCAGATCACTGAATGGGGAAAGATCTGAAAACTGTTTTCAATCTAAGATTTCACTCTGCCGAGGAAGCCTTTTCCAGGACAAGAGAGTTTTTTACAATCCTGAAACTATAAGCAGCCAAAAAATGGAGTGTAATACAAGCAAAATATAAGGGAAACAACTTTTTATGCACTAAAGGCGTTATTTAATTGTTGCTTGGAAGAAGTCCTATCTCTTTGGATGGGTATCCTGTTTGGGGCATGACTTATGCTCCAAGCTTTTCAGCTTAGGAAGTTCCTGGTGTGCTCCCAGAAGAGGGACACACTGGTCATTAAGGTCCTCCATGAGCACTGGGTCAGGAAACAAGAGACGTTGTCCTCTCAACATCTGTCTGGAAAGGCACTGGTCTGATTCAGGTAGTCTCGATCCCACTTAAGCCCTTGTGCTTAGTATTTTCTACCAGTTGCAACTGTGCGTGGGGAAAGTAACTGAAGCTTCAGTGCACCAAATGTCGTAACCCGTATGGGACAGAGCATATAAGAACTGTTCTTCTAACTTGAGCTGTCTTGATGGGAAACTATCACAGAAGGAATTTCACCCTGAACCTCAAAATCAGTGGCAACGAATGACATGAAAAAATAAGCGAAGCATTGAACAAGTTGCCATGCAAGCCCCAGGGATATATGCATCATCATAAATGCATAGACTTCTCTCATAGAGCACTACGGCACTTGCAATGGCAAAAATGAAAATTCAGTTAGGCTAGCATGAAACACCATCAGCAATTGCAGCATCTAATTGCAGTTGTATCAATGCAACCTTCTTAGCCTGAAGGATGTCTTATTTGGAAACACAGAGATGGAGGTTGCTGTACCCCAAGTAGGTGAGGGGAGGAGGGGGACAGGTCTAGGCCGGTAGCTGGTGTTGAAGATCAGAAGCATCCACGTATACAAGAAATCATTGCGCTATGAAGTCTGCTAATTCAGGGGCAGAAGTTCAGGAATTTCCATAGCAACAAAATTAAGGAAACAATTTCTGATGGATCCTTTGACACCATAAATGAAGATTTGATTTGTTCCAGCCACTCTGTATGAAATAAATTGTTATTACTAGAAGGTCTCCAACAGACATTTCACATGCCTCTATGCAATGAAGGGCGATGACATGAACAACTTTTGCACTCTGGAGGTAGATGCAGGAAAGAGAGGGGTAGACTCTCATTTGGAGTGGGAGTTTGCTTCATAGTCATCTTTAAACTGAAGAAAGACTTTTAGAAGTCTTTTAGTCATAGAAGGCGGGGTAGAGAAAGCAAATAAATATTTATGAAGAATGAAGCTGAGCATATAACACCACATTCATTAGCGTGCTCTCTCCTGAGTTCCTGTCATGTTTTATGCACTTTACATTCACCAGTTTAGGAGATGTTAATTCCTACCACCTGGAAAAAAAAACTATACATGTATATATATTTGGAGAGACATGGATTTGACAGATGGACTGCTTGGTGGATAAGGAATTGGCTGCTTACCACACTCAAAGAGTTGCAGTCAATGGCTTGATGTACAAGGGGAGACTGGGGACTAGTAGGTTTCCTCAGGGTTGGTATTGGGACCGGCGCTGTTTGACATCTTTGTTGGTGACACAGACAGTGGGATTGAGTGCACCTTTAGCAAATTTGCTGACTACATCATGCTGTGTGGTGTGGTCAACACACTGGAGGGAAGGGATGCCATCCAGAGGGACCTTGACAGGCTTGAGAGGTGCGCCCGGGTGAACCTCATGAAGTTCAACAAGGTCAAGTGCAAGGTCCTGCACACAGGTTGGGGCAATCCCAAGCACAAATACGAGCTGGGTGTAGAATGGATAGAGAGCAGCCCTTAGAAGAAGGACTAGGGAGTGTTGTCTGATAAGAAGCTCAACATGACCTGGTAATATGTGCTTGCAGCCCAGAAAGCCAACTGTATCCTGGACTGCATCCAAAGAAGTGTGGCCAACAGGTTGAGGGAGGTGATTCTCCCCCTCTGCTCTGCTCTCGTGAGACCCCATCTGGAGTACTGTGTTCAGCTCTGGGGCCCCCAACACACGAAGGACGTGGACCTGTTGGAGCGAGTCCAGAGGAAGCCATGAAGATGAACTGAGGGATGGAGGACTTCTGTGAAGACAGGCTGAGAGCGTTGGGGTTCAGCCTGGAGAAGAGAAGGCTCTGCGGAGACCTTAGAGCAGCCTTCCAGTACCTAAAAGGGGCCTACAAGAAAGCTGGGGAGGGACTTTTTACAAGGGCATGGAGTGATAGAACAAAGGGCAATGGCTTTAATCTAGAAGAGGGAAGAAATTCTTCACCATGAGGGTAGTGAGGCACTGGAACAGGTTTGCCAGAGAAGTTGTGGCTGCCCCATCCCTGGAAGAGTCATGACAGGGGGGTTGGAACTAGATGATCCTTAAGGTCCTTTCCAACCAAACCTTTCTATGATTCTATGATATATATATAATGAAGGTGTTTCAGGAAGTGGGAGGTATTCCTCAAGTGTATGTTTTGCTCTGCAAATTTTAAATTTTAAATTAAAGAATGTCTCATAAATAACATTTTGAAGCCTCAAGAACATGACAGCAACAGTAATATAAAAATCCCGAGGCAAATAAACATACTCACATGCAGAGAGAGATGACCACAATCAGGTCTATAGAATGCATGAAGACAATTTTATAGCAACCTTGTTGTACCATTTGTGCCCCAGACTGCAGAGAAATGAATCCATTCAAAGTTTCCTGTTGAGTGCTTGGAGAATTTTTATGGAAAATTTGTGTTAAAAAAATTCTAGTTGTTTTTTTCACAGACATGCTTCCTTGCTCTTATCCCAGCTTTGATGCTGACTCTTTCTGTTACCTTAGGCAAATTCTGTACATTCATTAAGACTAAGATTTTCTAGAGTTGATTTGCTGCCTTTATGAAGAAATTAATGAGTGAGAAGGTACTGTTCATCTCACATGAGGTCCAAAACTTTCCTTCTGGTTTGATTTGAGACATAACGTTGAGATGGGACTTTGTTCTTTGATGTCCTTCTCACATAGCAGAGATTGCATAAGCAAATATTTTATCTAGGTGAAAATGTAACAGAAATCTAGGGAGACAGATTAGGATGGCTAAAATGCTGAATACTTCTATTTCATTGTCGTTAACAGGATTTTCCCAGCCCAGATATACATATTGGCAATTCAATCTATTTTGCTGTAATGTTTGAGGAGAGTCCCATTTTCTATTTCTACAAAATGCCTGTTGCAGAGGATGGATTGTTGAATTGTCATTTTTTGGCACCATTTTGACTGAGGAGCAGCAGAAATAGTTGCTGATCTTGTACAATGAGAGAAGGCAGGGAGGTTGTTATCTTTCTGGGGAACTCCTTCATTTCATCCAACTCAAATACTGTGTCAGTCTCAGAGATGAATCAGACCATAAAAACAACAAAAAAAATCTCACATAATAGTTATGCACAATTGATAATACACTTTTACAGTTTGTGATATCATCAAAATCTAAGTAAAAATTGGAGGATTTTCTGATCAGCTTTACAGTAAGAAATAATTGGGGCTCTAGATGCAAACTCTGACAACCTTAGAAGTCCTTGAATGCTTTACCAGTTTTACTGCTAGTGTTCACATTGCCACATCAGTCTCCACATAGTTGTGAGACCAAACTGAAGTCCGTTCTGACAGAGCCCAATTCATTGCTTTCACCTTGAAATGAAAGTCAAGCTGGCAAACTGCTGAAACAAGCTGTTTGTTGCAGCTTTTGGATGGTGTTTGGATGCTTCCCGTTGTGTCCATGATGGTAGAGTTGGTGTGTTGGCCTGATCCTGCCTCCTCAGCATTAAATCTGGGGGGGGGGGGGATGCAGCAAAATTAAACATGAAAGAGATATCACCACTTACTTCCCGTGGTATCTCAGGTTACTGCTTGCCTTCATTCATCTCTTTTTCGATCTCAGTGGTCTGTTTCAAGCAATGCAGCAATCCCTGAAATTAGAGGAGGCTTGTATGTACCCAGAATTACTGCCTGTAGCAGTGTTATCATAGCTGGCACCTGGCATTGCCCCAGGTTCATGTAGCCTGAGGACAGCGAGGCTACATGAACCTGTTGTGCATGTTGGTCTTCCCTCTGATTTGTTTCCTTTTGTTGGGGCTTAGAAAGACCATGTGCTTTCCATTATAAGAAATGTGGTGTGTGATACTAGATGCGAGAGTATCCTGCATTGTGCAGTCACTCTCACTTCCCACATATTATACATAAAAAGAAATTCAACCTTTGGCATGAATTTATTACATTCAGTCGCTACACCAAGCACCATCTTGAGAAACAGAGATCCAGCTGAGTTAAAGGTACAACCAAGTAAGGAGGAGATGTCAGCCCAAAACCTTCATGTATTTAAGTCTCATTTTAATTCAGAAATGTTTCCTGAATCTGTGTTATTTATAAGCTGTTGCTAAATACCGTTGATGAAAACTTTTCAATCTGTGCACTGTTTGCAAACTGTTCACTTCAAATTATCACTATTCATCATATCTGTTAGCTCATGTGGCCTGTTTTTCTTGCATCCTGCTTGGGTGCCTGAGATGGTACATTCATAGGAAAATAATGAGTAGTAGTTCTTCAGTACAATCTGTTTAACATTCAGAAATGTTTTCCAGAGCAGAGAACAATTCTCCAATTCACAAGTATGCAGAATATGAAGAGAGTGACCTGTTGAATAGAAAAGCTCTAAATTAGAATCTAAATTAGATTCGATAATTCTGAAATATATTCATGAATATTTTATATAGTCAAATGTACATAGTAAAATATTTAAAAAGGTAGGCCTGACCCACGCTAGAAATAACTTCAGTGTTCAATATGAATAATGACAGACAGTTTATGCAATAGAATTTCTCTCTGAATTCATAGCATGCCCATGTACAATACTAGCATTTTTCATTACTGTAATACGTGACAGCATAGAAATGTATAATCTTTACAAGTCAATGTGCTTGAAGACCCAAGGTCCAACAGCAGTGAAACATGTGGGCATCTTGACTCAGATGGCTTAAGTTAGACTTAACATAATGTAAAGATTAGCCTGACCAGATCCAACTTTTCCCCAAGAACTGTTTCTCAGAATACCAGAATTAGATCCAGGCTCCTGACTTTCCAACATCATGCTCTGAATTTTTTTTTAAATGGTACATTCCTAAAGTTATTAATTCCCAATCTATCTCTATCTAAAATAGGGTTTCTTTAGTATTCCAAATTATCAATTTTTCGTAAGGTTTACCATGATGTAATCTAGTTTTGTTAATTTTCATTGATGAATTACATGAATGCTTTTGACATTACAATTTCATAATGGCAATAATCTGGAACATCAAACATACGTTTGTTTGAATTAATTGTTAAAAGAATCTCTTTATGCAGTACTTTTGCACTCTTTTACCAAAAACACAAAAAAAGCAAAAGGCTTTCAGAAGTGAAGAAGTATGTTTTGGCAGTTATTTGAAAAGAAGAAAGAAATGATAATGCCAGAAAATGAGAGTTGCAAAGTGCTGAGCTTTCAAAAATGATGTGAAGATCATACTGAAGAGGATGAAATAGAGTAAAGAAGATGGATAGCTGAAGAGTGGAAGCTAGACAGAAAGTGTACTTTGGTATGGTAATCTGTTGAAATTCTCAAAAAGTGAATCAGAGCTCTATTTTAATAGAGTATGAATGATTTATACATATCTCTCAATCTACTCTCCAGAAGCATAAGCAAAAAAACGTTTTTAACCTTTTGACACGATCAACTCCACGTCACATCTCTGCTGTGAAACTTTAATGTTCTTTCAGGCTTATCTTCAGCTGCAAAATGATTACGGCAAGTACCTGAACATCTTTAGCTAGTCTTACAACAGCTCTTTTTATTTGTTCCGCTTTGTGGTTTTTGCAAGTAAAGTACACTGTCAGCACCATTTAAGGGTACTGTTTGAAGTTAGATGCCTCGCACTTTTTTCAGTGGCAGTAACTATATATACTCTAGTAAACAGAAGATATAAAAGCAGAAAAGTAAGTGGGAAACCTTGATCTATGCAGGCTTCTGAGAAGCCTTTAGGCATTAACTCAGGAAGGAATAGTGTGGAAATCTTGCATATTCTTTCACTATTCATTTCCTCAGTACCTAAAAATATTCCTTTGCTTCACCATTAAGCCAAGCGTGATGAGGGCAAGGTGAGCCAGCATGAAATCATAGGATACTCTTCTTTTTCAGAACTAAGATATGGAAATAGATCAGTATGTACTGACATACATAACCAAGGATATGGGTTGTGTTCATGAGCTAGGGATGGTTTCCTTGGAAGTGGAAGAGGATTTGTGTAACTGTGGGAAGAAGCAGGATTTTGGGAAAGGACTTCTTTTAACTCCAAGGAGCAGAGAATGGAGACTCCCATTGCTCTGAGCAAATCTCAGCATCCAACAGTAACTAAATCCTTGTTAGGTGCTTTTTTGCTCTGACTACATTCTGCATGTTTCTGTCTTCTCTTTTATGCATGTACAAATGAAGACTACAATGACTACTCTTTTTCCTACTCTTTTTTTTTTTCAGTGAAACAAATTAATCAGAACTATTTTTAAAATTTATTTTTTCCCTTCACTGTTCCCTCTAAACTTTAGTTGACAGGTTTCCAAGCCTGCTTTCTCATGTGCTGTAAATAAAACAAAAGAATCAGAGTTGGAAGATTTCTGCTACACTTATATAAGATGCACAGAGCACAAATTCCAAAGGAGACAACCACAGATGTCCTCAGTATGGAAGACTACATTTGGCTGAAGTTCCAGGATTAATGACTGTGCGGTTAGTTATTGTTGAAATTGGATTTACTGCCAAGTTTATTAAAAAGTATCAGTAATTAAGCTTGAAAATATTTTCTTCCTATATAAGCTAATGTTGTCATATCTTTGAAGTCATCATGCATCATGATTTGATTGGTACAGCGCAGAGTTTATAGGCATCTTTGACTATTCTTTTCAAATAATTGAAATGTCTTAGTGTTTTCATTTTATCAGTTACATTTTTAGTTGCTGAAAAAAAATTAGATATTGAGATGCCAAGGAGAAGTAACGTATGTATAACAGAAAGTAATAATTCAGTGGAATGACTGTTCTTGATGATGAACAGTGCTTGAAGAGAAAAGCTAAGGACCACCACACAGTCAAAGCTGCTCTTTTGAGTACTAATGAGTCTCTTTCACCATGGCATAATGAAACAAATGCAACTTAAAGTTACTCAAATAAACCCTTTCTATTAAGAGAGAGGAATGTATTACAATTGAATCAGATTCTGACAGCAGAGAAATTCTGCAAAACAAAGAAAAAAATGCCTCCTTTTCAAACTGATTTCTTTGGACTAGAAATTATATAGGATATAGATGTGGTCTGTAGGGGTGTTAACAAATGGTAAGGTTGGGATACGCAGGAGAAAGCCACAGCAGGTTTTGTTAGCCACAGCAGGACTCGACTCAGACTCAGGCTCAGACTCAGTCTCAGCCAAGATTATAATGATGGTAGAAACTGTAGACCCCCTCCTCCTTACTCTGTGTGCTCACAGGAGGAAGGCAAGACACTATCTTAAAAGACAGGACATCTAGACACAGCAGGGAGACGTGAAATTATCAACTTTAAGCTTGGCAGACTGATCTTGTAGCTGAGTTGGGGGATTTTTTTTATCATTGTTGCTCTTGTTGCAAAACTGGGTAATTTTATGACTGTCTGATGGAAGAGTAAGATTTGAGTCCCAAGTCCAACATTCAGAGATACTGTGGTTTAGTAACTCCTAAAGGTCAGCCAAAACTGTTTACAGTGAACCACTCAACTTCTGACTTGAGTTTTACAGCCTTGCTTCTCTTCCTGCTAAAATTTTGATGAACTTTCCCTTGAACAGCTGCATGGAAGAAGTATTTGATTGAAGGCTCAATTTCAAACTGATGCAATAGACTTCAAACTGGCTTTCCAGAACCAAGGTCTTGCTAATTGCCCTATAGCTTCTTAATGTCTGCAAATAAAACAGTTATACAGATTCCAAATTGCTCCTCTTGAAGCCTGGATATTAATTAAGCTTGTTCCTATGAAAGCACCTTAAGCATCTTTGCCCACTCACTTTCTTATTTGTTTATGCGCTTGCACTATAAAAATAGTTCATTAAAAGAAAAAGGGAGATCATATTCAGATGCAGAATAAAGTCTCCTCAGTTACTGAGCTTGAAATGTTGCCATAAAAAACAATGCTTTCTGATGAGACACATTTTGTAATGTTTAATGAAAGGTAAAATGGAGACTTAAAAAAACGATAGATCATAAAAAAGCCCGTACTTAATGCAGCACAAGGGAGAGAGAGTCATGCTTCTGGTGCATGCGCATTTAGGAAGTGGTTTCTGTGGCTTATCTGCTTTAACTCAGTCGAGTTTGTAAAATACATTTTAGATGCAAAGTAACACTGATTCTGTTTTTTTCCTCATGTTTAGCACAGATTTTCTCTTAAAGTTTTGTGTAAATATATACATGACGTGTGTGATATGTACATATATATATATATGTCACATTCAGGTAGACAGCTAGACAGAGCATTCACTGTCTTGGCATTCTCTAAAGTTCTACAGATATGTGGGATTTTTTTATTTTTTTTTTTTTTTAGCTAAAGGCAGTGCTTTTATTTGAGATCCAGTGAATAGGGCATCTCACAGATCCCATGGCCATGATAGGTAAAAGATCCTTGGAGATATTCAGAACTTGACTAGACATGGCCCTGAGCAACCTGGTCTAGTCTAACCACCTTTGAACAGGAGGTTGGATTAGGGACCTCCAGAGGTTCCTTCCAACCCAAATTATCCTGTGATTCTCTGATACTTTATTTTCTGTAGGCCAGCTGGAACAGGTTTAGTGCTAGTATAAAGTTGTTAAAAGGACTAGATTCCCTATATGGCTTATTTTGGAAGGGAAGAACTTAGCAACATTTGTCCAAAATGCAAAGGAAGTTAGTCAGCTCTTCTATAGAAAGGATCTGAATGGATTGTCTTGGTTCTTATAATTTAAAATTAATAAGATAATTATGAGGTTTGAATCGGTCAAGAGATATTAAAAATGAGTGGAATTCAGAGACAAGTGATTGATGATAAAAGGAAGCAATAGTAGGATTATGAACAAATAAAGTGTTCTTTTCGTTCAGGAAGTCTTTAGGTGAAACTAGGGGAAGCGTGAGGGCAAGTGTGTGATCTGGGTTAGCAGACTGCTTTTATTTGCCTCCAAAAGATACATATCCAAATTTCTTTTAAGTGACTAGTGAAAAATTTATTCATTCTGTTGTGTTCTAGTCACCAGAATACAGCAACATTTCAACAAAAACCTTATTCTAAACTAAATGAATTGAGATCTGTAACACACTGGAAAGATCAGAGTTTGTATGTTGTATATATGTACTCTTTAGTATGCCATTTAAAAAACCCAGATACCCTTTCTAAAGTGGCTCTAGGCTCCATGTTAAAGTTTATGTCCTAAAAATTCAGTATATAATTAACTTAGAATTTTGAAAAAACATTTCTAGGAATTTATCTATAAAGTAAACGTAGTTTGGTACTCTTAAAGGCCACATTTTCTCCAGAAGTGAACCTCTTCAGCCCTCAGTAAGACATTTGATAATTCTGCATAGAAAACTATGAAGATAGAGGAGATAAGGATTTATAAAGGAACTAAAAAGTTTAGGAAATTACTGCAATGGAATTTGAGAACTGTTTATAATTAAAAGAGAACCATCACATTAGGAAGATTATTTCTATAGATATTTGAAGCTTGCAGCTGAATAGTTATTCAAAGTTCTTGTAGCTCGTGTCATCTATTGTTTTCACTAAGGATATTGGCACAAAAATAAGACCATATCGGCAGGAGTAAGCGATGACAAAAAATTTGGGCTTCATTAGCAAGATAGAGGAGTATTGGATTAACATACAAAAGGAATTTCTGACCACAAAGACTGGAAAAACTGCCATAGAATGAAATTTGGAGGAAGGTTTAGATATTTTGAAGGTCTGTTATAAGATGAAATCTCTGCAGAAAACAAAGGAGAGGAAAGATACAGGTAT
>NW_009593939.1:0-223 GCF_000690535.1 Cariama cristata | reverse complement strand
GCTCACAATGGCTGTGACCCACCAGGGCAAGGCTGTCAGGAGAAAGCACATTGGGGTGTTTTAGGTGGAATTTCTCCACATAAAGAGGGAAATTTAATGCTGTTGTAACAGACCTGGAATACAATGTACATCTCTCACTAGCATTATTCAAGAGAGGTATTAAAATTAGAACAGTGTTACTAGAATGGAAGAACAGAGAAACTACCTTAAAAAAACCCCTATA
>NW_009593938.1:0-27726 GCF_000690535.1 Cariama cristata | reverse complement strand
TTCCAACCATAATGATTCTAGGATTCTATAATTCTTTGAAATTATCTGGACATGTAGGCAGCTGGTGGCTAACATTCGAATTGTCACCTACTAATTAAATGTGAGATGTTCATGTACAGACTGTATTTATAGCTTGTAGAGCTTGGAAATACCTGACTTGATAGAAACTGCAGTATGGAATTAAAAAAAATATTAATTGAGATATTTCTTTTTATTTTGTCTCACTTTGGATTTCCAGAACTAACACAGGACTAACTGTTGTCTACTCCCTCCAGTATGTTCTGATACTTAAGAGGGTCAGATAGCCCTTTTTTGGAGTACATCCTTCATGATCTGATACAATTATCCTTAATATCAGAATTTACTTTATGTATGTACCTCCCTTTAGAAACTAGATGACCCCAAAAGCTGATTGGAAGAGTTGCCTTTGTTGCCCCTTTGCACTGGCCTTCCAAGCTGACTGGCTGGCTGTATGGAGGACAGCTGCACTTCACACTGTGAAAGCCATTGTAGATGTATTTCATTCCACTTCCTTTTCCACTTTTATGACCAAGAAATAAATTTTCCTTTTTGAATCTGTGCCTTTGATGATACAATTTCAATTTTCTGTGAACTATGTAGATGGAGAAGTCATGTAATCACAAAGTGAGACTGACCACTGAATCTCTACTGGATTCCACAAAATGATTTTCCAAAGAGTCCTACAAGACCTACAAAGTACCAAAAGCCAGATTGAATTGGATCCTCTTGATGGAAGACATCTTGTTTAACGGCTGTTAAGGGAGACATTTTTGGAACTTGTTCATTGTCTGGTTGTACTTCAGTTTTTGTCATTCTTTCTTCTAAACCTCTGTGGCTAGAAAGTCCTAGCTGTGAAACAAATGTTTAGGGATCACATCTTGATTGACCATTTGGGGTATTTGGTTTGTTGGGGGTTTTTTTTGCTTTGTTTTGTTTTGCTTTCAGCTCTTGCAGAAGGAGGATGCGTGATAAAATAGAAAATAGGAAGAACAAAAGAGAAATAACATAGTTGCAAAAATGTAGCAAAACTTAGTACAGGCCTTCTAGGAGGGAAAGATTATTTTATTAAAAAACAAACCAAACCAACCAAACCATCTAATTTAACTCGTTAACATTCATAGTCACATAGTCACAGACACCAAGATCTTTGTGTCTTAGCAGCCTCTCCAGCATGCAGTCACCAAGGTGCTTGTACAACAGCAGTTGGTCCCAGGATGACAGAGATTCCAAGGAACACCAGCTACTCATCATCTCAGTTTTTCTTTAGTTGGTGACTACATGCTAGTTTTTGCATTTTTTGAACTCTTCAGACATTAATCTCTCCATCCTGTTAAACTTCTATGTCTTCAGAATTTACTCAGTTATTTGTCTTTTGATATGGATGATTTGAGAATCAACATGCAGGTATGTGTGTGTCTTGATGACCACCTGATAACGTCTATGCTATCAGCACATGCTATTCTTACAAGCCTCTTACACTTTCTTCTGCTTTTCCTCCCATTGCTTCTATAGCAGAAAAATCCTGTTCATTCTCTATTCGCACCAATCTTAATGATTTTACTGCAGTTCCCCACAAATGAAAGGCGCAGAACCAATTTCCTTCATTTCTATGTGTTTCCTAATAGATTAAAGCCATTTCTCAAAATGCAATAGTATGGTTTTTACATAGTTTGTAAGTAAAGTGTGCAAATCGATAAGCATTACTTTCTCTGGTCACATGTGACAGCTGAGGAACATGAGTGAACTCGTAATGGTCCGTGGTTCCCTGACTAGTACACTGATCGTTACTAAGGAATATGAAGGCTCTGAAGTGCAATATGTTTATACAATGACAGACAGATTGTTTTGAGGAAAACAAAGTCTGACTGGGATAAAAGGCAAGAAGAACATACCTGCCTAGAGATGTGAAAGCATTTTCCATTCTCAACTTTCATCTGGGTAGTACAGACAAGGACATATCAGCTGTCTCAAGTCCTGGAACTGCAATTCCTATCTCAAGGCTGGGAAAGTCTTCTGAGAACTTTTCAGCACATCTTGTCCTTGCTATGTTTCTCCTTATATTAGTTTTACCCTTTGATTACACAGCCTTTAGTTTGAACTAGGACCATTCTTATGTTCTTGTGGATATTAACGTCTTAATCCCCTCTGTGTCCTGACATACGTCTCCAAATTGTCAAGACTTCTTTGAATAACATCATCTTCTTCTTACCTAAAATGCTGATGTATTCACATAAGTATATTGCCATTTCTCAAAAATATGGCAGATCATGACTATTTTATATTCTCTGCAATTTCATCTAGGCAACAATTATTGCCACATAAGAACAAGGGTGCGTGAGGGGGGAGGAGAATATAAATGGTGGATGATTACTCTACATTATAGGTAGGCAACAATTATTGCCACATAAGAACAAAGGTGTGTGAGGGGGGAGGAGAATACAAATGGTGGATGATTACTCTACATTATAGTGCTGAAAGGCGGCCAGTCATATCCCCCTTGACTGTAGGCCTCTACTTTCAATCTGTGAATAAAAAATATAAGTATGAATGAGAAACAAACAGTTAATCACATCTTGTAAAAGCTTTTGTGGGACCTCATGTAATCATAAGCCCACAAAACCCATTAAAATTTCAAATCTGCAGTCCTTCCCTGTAAACCACCCTTAGAGTATGTGACAAATTGACTAAGGTGCAGCAAGATATACTCAGAGACTGTAAAAGATTAACAAGCAGATGTTCCATATTCATTCCATGCACTGTTAGATATTTTAGTCCACTAGCACTCTGAGCAAAGTACTAATAGGTATATTACAGCACCCAAAAGTAATAGAGCAGGAATCTAGTCTCCTAAATCTGTGCATAGGTTTTAAATAGATTTTCTGGAGAGGTGATTAAGTAACAGTTTTTATAGACGTGCTACAAAAATGTAATTTTAAGTGGCTTTGAATGCATTAGTAATCCATTGGAAAATTTTATACAGTTTGAATATTTTAACACCTGCCTGAATCATAATTAAAAATTGATTAATGCTATTGCAAACACTGGAAAAAAGGTGAAAGCTCATGAAAATGCAGGTGTTTATTATTATTCTATATTTTCTCGCTTAAATATCGATCATAAGGAAAGAGTCCTCTTCCCTGTCTTTCTTGGTTTGATTCCTCATTGCCTTAGGTAATCACTACCTTGTGTGCAAAGAAGTGTGAGCATGATTAGAAAGGTGGTATTTTACATGCATTCTGAAAAGCTATAAGAAATTACACAGGTTTCAGGCAGTCGAGAATTGGTTTCCCTGCCTACGGAGCACTGTAGACTGGTGTTAGTGCCCAGTTTTGCAAAGGTAAGAGATGCACAAAAGATTTATAGACAACTGTTCTGTCAGGCAGCGAAGCCTTGATCAAATTCTCTTTCTTGCTCCTCCTGACTTTCTTATCAACTTATTTTTGTTCTTGTTTTTACCGACATACAGAAGCACAGATCGCTGCACAGGAAGCAGAGACAGAGACTGCCAGAAGACTGCACTTGTTTTCCTGGCAAACTTTTGCTAATGATTATATAAAAGCCTGTGACAAGGAAAAATTCACCTAAAACAACTAACTGCTGGTGTTATAAACGTTATGGGTCTGAACGTCTTTCTGCACTGACTCATCCCTTGAAAGTTACACCTGCTTTTGGGAATTACTGTTCAGAAAGGCACACTGTGTTACCTCGGAAACAGCTGCGACTGCATGTGTATATTTAGATAGCAGGTATTTCACTTCCTTCACATTTCTGTCTGATATGCCATTTACTTTTGTATTTAAGCTGTTAATGCAGTCAGTCCTTTGCTATCACATCTGCTCTCTTTTGAGTCTACCCAGTTACAAAAGATGACGCTGTAAGGATGCACCTCTGGTGACACTGCCACATTTCTGTTATATCCAAAATTTCTATAGGAGAAAGAAAAACAATATTATTAACATATTTAGGACCAGAAAGATAAATTCTATGCACCATCTTTAGAGGATTCAATATTTCATCAAGACAGGTCAACTAATAAAATCACACAAGGTGACTTCTTTGCCTCTCATTTCACTTCACCGTTGAGAACAAGGATATTTGTCTATAAGACAGGTGTTTGGCAGGAACGAGGTCTAGCTAGGAAAAAAGGAGACTTAAATTATGGAGTCTTATTTTTGTTACTGGATTTGAATTGTTGGCCTTGGATAAGTCACTTAAATTGTCTATGCCTTGATTCTTATCTTCTTCTGTGTAAACAGACCTCTAATACTTGGCTAAATGCTACTAAGCTTGAAAAATACTTTGAATTCTTCACACACAACACATAATATAAATGTAAAGTTTTATCACTATGATTATTATTCTTATTTTACACTGACCTTTCCCTAATTAGGGGAAACAATTGCATTATGGATTTAAGGATAGCATGATTCAGCTGTCAGTGAATCTAATATTATAAGGCATTCTACTTTCTGTAGATAAATGCTATTTATTTCAAAAATATGCACTTTGTAAAGCTATTATGTATAAATTACTAAACACTGCTTTAAAACAGACAACAAAAGAACTGAGAATATATAACCTACAATTTCCTGCTACTTTCTTGTCATGATAGAGTAGAGAAAGCAGTGAAGAAGACAAAGATTAAGAAACAAGAAAATATCCTCATACAAGTCTGTTTCTGTATTGGTCTACATTTGGGTTTTTTTGCATATAAAAATAGTAAAACTGCTGATTGAAATTATTAAAATCTTATGTTTTCTCCTCAGTATTTAAAAGATTAGTTTCCATTTGCTTAATCTCAATTCATCATCTTTTTTTCTCTCTAACAAAACCTCTTTACTTTTTCCCCCATTTCTCTTCTGGAGCACTGTACAGAAAAATACTGGAGATGCCTTCTGAATTTCTTGCGCTTTCCTATACAGTGACATATAAAGCAGCATCAGGCATGATAACTGAGTGATAAAGACTCCTGTGTGCAAATACCGTGAGGCTAGAGCCTGCTAGGGTGAGCCGTCTTTTCCAAATTAACTACTGGGAAAGCAGTCTTGAATGACATACAGTAAGGGAATAATAACAGGTAGTTTCAGATATTCATCCAGAAATGACAGAAACTGGGAAAGGTGAGATAAGTATCAGTAAAGGAAAAAAAAGATAAGTCAAACTAGTGATTTTATAGGTATATACATAGGTAGTGTTTAAGACACTCTTACAGCTACAATTTTGTTTTTTTACAATATCAATCCTAAATTTTAATATATTACATGAATTTCATCTAATCCCAAATCAGATTTATATCCATTCGGTAACACAGATCCAGAATGTTGCTTTAAGGCCCCAATGAACATGAATTACACAAAATGTGGTATTACTTCTGTTATCAGGTTCAAAAAACAGTTAATAATACAGCTTAAACTCATAAATAAATACAAATAAATAAGGAAATAGAGCTTGCAGGGGAAAAAAGAAAAAAAGATCATAGCAATAGAGCCCAGTGCTCACCAGTTATAGATTAAAGAACATCTACTTGGATACGCACCAAAAAAACCTTAGCTGGACATCTCACAGGTCACAATGCCATGCTCTTTCAATAAACTAAAGACTTCAGTATTTCAACATCAGATTTCAAGCTACAAAAATGTATGGAAATATAGGTGAGAACATCAAGAGCACTGACACTGTCCTAGATTCCTTAGGAAGAATCTGAGTATTTGTTAGATGAAGCTATCTAGGTAAGGATACTGCATACCAAGTTAAAAGAACTTTCCAATGTTTTCTGCCAGTCAGTCTAGAATGGCTTCTTGACTACTAGTTTAAAGATATGTGATTCCATGTAGGCATTTGAAAAATTTTCAATATTGCTAGAACTACTTGTAAACCTGTACAGTAACCTGTGATCAGTCTCCAAGTGCTTTTGGGGATGGAGACTGGAATAAAAGAACACCAAAGAAGTCCCAATTTGTTCATCTAGGAGGCATTTTCAGTGACATGTAACTTCTGTGTAGTACTAAATAAATAGAGTCCATATTGTTAATCAATGAAACATTTAAGTTTATTTCAATGGCCTTTCCAAATTTAAATGAGTTGAATACACATAGTCTTTCATCATGAGAGGAATTAATCATGACCATTTTATATCCATATGGTCACGCACAGCATTGTCTTCTAAAGCAGACCATTCTTGTCCTTCTTGTGTTTGCACACTTACAAAGAAAGTAATCTTTTGTCAACAGTTGTTTTACTGTCTCTTCCAGCACCATAGGGATTTTTCCATTCTCATAGTCATCCTTATAGCCTTTTTCTGCATCTAATTCAGGTTAATTTAGTCATTATCAAATGAGTAATATTGAGTAGAATATTTTGAGTAAGATCCTGCCAGCATGTTACAAAATGGGAGAAATGTTTTCCTATCTGTACTGAGAAAGCCTTGCTTGATGCATCCCAGGATATCACTAGCATTTTCACAGCCACGTCACACTGTCATCCTATTACTCACCAATGTATTCAGATTTTTCCTTTCCTTTGTCACATACAATTGATGCAGCTTACATTTATAGGCTCAAATTCTCATTAATCCTGAAGGATATATCTTTGTACTTTGTATTATTCAAATTAATTTAATTTCTATTGCTTTAGTCCACAAATTCATCCGATTCTTCCACTTATTTATCTGGTCTTCCGGAGTATGGATAATACTTACCACTTTTTGTCACCTGCAGGTCTCAGAGCACCCATTTACTTCCTGCATGAAGGTCTCCAGTGAAAATATTAAAAAAATCTACCCCAAGAATAATGACTGAGGAAAATCACTATCTAATCTCTTTCCAGTCTGACCTGTTTGATGTAACTTGTGCCATTTTCCTGTTACCAAGTTATTCATAATTTCTACTGAATATAAGTCCATTTGAAATATAATTTTCTATAGAGAGCTGTATGAAGCGGTTTTACAGGTCTAGATGGGTTGAACTGACCTGACTAGGATGATCTAATAGATCAGCTATCAGAAAGTATGCATATATGTGCACTTGCAAACATGTATATAGGGAGTGAATTTAATGTTCTATCTCTTTAATACAACTTTGTAACTTAGTCAAGGGTCTGTGAAGTTCTAAGCCATTATGCAGCACTGAGGCGTATTGTGTACGTACATCTGATGTACATACCGTGTTGTATTTCCTACACTCCATTCAGAGAACACTGCTGCCATTCATTCATAGTACTGGACTTTCAATTTCAAGTGATATCCTTTTCATGGACTCTTCAGGGATAGACACCATTGAACTATCCTGATTTTGTTAGAATATAGTCTGTTTGTTACTATTTTAGATAACCTTATTTCTGTTACATACTTCTTTTTTGTTGTTGTTTTTTTTTAATAATATGTTACCATTATTTTTTCTGAATAGCAACCACATTTAAAAAAAAAAAATCTGAGGTAAAAATATTCCTTTGGCAACTGGAATACATTAACCTTGATCTTTACTCCTTTCTGAGCATGTATTAGTTGCACTTTTATTCTGTTTCCTATCCCTGCTGACCCTTTTCTATTTTTATCTTTGTCACTGACAGTTGTAATTTTCTTAAAAAAGTTCTACTTAACTGTATTTTGGCTATTTTCACTTTATTTCTGTACTTCCTTGCAATGGTGTCATAGGCTTCCTTTTTACAGAGTCTTTTTACACACCTTGTGATTGCCTTCTTAATACTCTTTTGGACGTGTTTAAGGTTGTTTTGTTCTTTTTTCATTCAGTAAGTCTTGTACTTCATCCATATCAGTTATTTTGCTCCCTCCTTTAAATAAAAGATCCGATTTAAATTTGCCCTGTTTAGAAAAAATAATTATTTGCCTGTTCCACATTCAAATCTTTGTGTTCCTCATTCAAGCCAACAGACATCACCAATTAAAAGTAAGAAACTAAAAAGTTAGAGGCTCATTTTTGTCTTGCATTTCAACACGTTGTAGTGGTGCATTTTGCCCTGCCTCCTCTGGTCCTTGCTATGACCTCAGAAAATCCCCTTAGGCCTTGGTCTTTGTGAAATGAGTGGGGCAGTCAAGCGTCCCTTCACCATACCAGGAACTCTTTCATGGCTAAGGTGGGAGTAGCACTGAGCATACCAGCAGCTCCTGTTGCCTGGTCGAGGTAGGGGACGAAAGCGGGAATAACCCACCATCCTCTGACAGCCTTGAAACATTCCATACCAGAATCGTAGCTCAAGTGAAACGGTACCATTGTTTACTAGATTTATCCAGTAAACACCAACCCAGATCATGGCCAGAATGGGAGTTTACGGATGACTAAAGCCAATCATCTTGCGAACCTATAGTGGTCCTAAGCGAGACACTTTGAGCTCTCCTGGACCGCATCAGGCTGCAACCAGCATCTCCCTTGGAGTGGGACGCCTCCCAGAGCTCACAAACTCACATTTGCAAAGTTCAGAGGATCATTGCTGAAAGCAGGCAACGGCGCCTGGGCCGAAACCCTTCACTCTTTGAGGCTCAACCCTCGCCCATTGAGAAATGCCAAGACATTTGAAGCAAGTATTTTACTGAACTCAAGGGGAATTTTTAACAGGTATACCTTTAGATATCTATCCTTTATATATATTTATCCCTATATATGTTTGTCCCTACATATATATATATCTATCTTTTGTGTTTGTGTGTGTGTGTGTGTGTGTGAATTGCTTTAAGTACCCTATAACAATTTAAGTCACAGTTATGATTATAGTAAATCCTGTTGAATTACTTTGTAAATGTTAAATCAGTCAATGATTAAATACTATTAAATTAATAAATGCTGCTAAATCTTTTAGATATAAACTGTTGGCCAAATCTAGGACTAAGATTAGATCCAGCCACACCTAGACTCTTCTCTGAGAAGGAGTTTAGAAAGCAAGGGGGTCTACTCTGAACCTCGTGACTCAATGGGAAGGTCTCCCTTACCCCTTTTCGTTGTCCGGTTTCTGTGTGAATCATTCTAGCTCAATTCTAACTTGATTTTCCTATGTATGCCACATTCGTGTACTAGGGAATAGAGTGAGCTTCCCATCGAACATTGTTAAGTCACGCTTTTACAAATTCATGTTAACACCATTTCTGCTAATACCTTTGACAATGATCTATTGAGCGACCCTAAACCACTCATTCACAACACACGTCAGTTACAGCTTACTTTCTGTGGATAATTCTGTTATAAATATACTTTCTCATCTAAAAGAATTTATTTCACTGTTTCATTTCAGTATTTGGCAGAGATATCTGCCAGCTCCATGTACAGGAATATCTTGTCCCTACAGTTATGATGATATCTATTTCACAATGCATGTCTAGAAAATTGTGGCGTTTCATAATTATGTTACTTGATACTTCCAGAATTTTACTGAGATTATTATGTACCCAACATCTGCAATTTCATACAGGTTAAAGGAAAAAAGATGTAAGAAAAAAGGAAGACATTGGAACTTTGTCAAAAATTGAATTTAATTTCTATCTAAATAGATACCTGTTTCAATGATTATTTTTGACCTGATTTGAACATAACTGCTAGAAGTTTTGAAAGTTGAGCATGGCAGCTGATTAAATATGAGAAAGGTTTTATGACTGACCTCAACTTGACTAATCTTTGCTTAGTCAACCATTTTCTTTTGTTTCTAATGCTATTCTTAAAATGCTGAATTAGCGGTCTATTGACATCTGAAGTTTTCTTGATCTTGCTCTGTGATGGCTAACACGGGTTTTCTTCATCAGTGTGACTAAAAAAAATTACCTGAAGGGAACATTTTGAAATCAGATGGAAAGACAGAGGGTATTTTAGGGTGTGTGCTAGTTCAGTACTTTTTAACTTTATTGAGACTGCCAACAAAGATGTTAAATTAATGCTCAGCAGTTATGTGATGACTTAGTCTCTATGACCTAGTTTCAAAACACAATTCATCTGACATAGGCTCCCTGATAGCCAGCTAAGAGTAGTGTAATGCCTTTTAAATATTATTGATTAGTATCTCCTTCCCACTCACAACTCAGTTTATGTAGGTACGATTTCTTCCTAATCCTTTATTAATTTCCCGAAACATGAAGTCCCTTTTCTTATTCTGTCCTTTGCTCCTTACAGTGCCACAGTTTGTAGAAAAGTTTTTCTTTTAGAATTCATAGAATATACAGGCAGAAGGAGAAGACATCAGGCAGTGTATCGGTTTTATATCTTTTGCCTGTCTTTTATAAGAAATAAGCAAAGTCCTGACCACATGTAAGCACTGGTAGATTATTTTGTTCTAGGTGGATCTAGAAGACAGCACTACCAGAAGCACTGATTACAAAACTCATTGCCACAATCTAATTTTGCAACCCGAATAGTGAGTACCTGGTACATCTTAACCTTTTAGAGATCGATAGATCGTATAATAAAATAGATTTATTAAAGGAGGAAAGAAGTGAAGGGGAATTAGGAGAGGAAAAATAGCAGAGAAAGGTGAAGGAATATGGGTGTAACAGAGGTCTATAAAATCATGTGACCAGTCATTTATTTTTCAAGCTGCCAACATGGCTAACCTACATAATACTGATGGACTACCACTGCTAATTGACCTTTAAATTGTATGCTAATATTATACTTTATGTCTATTTTAGAGCTAGGTGAGGGTAAAATTTATTTGCCAGCAGACTATAATTTATATTTTTAGTCTCCTGTGTTCAATTACATTTTTCTGAAGTGCACTAAGTTTAATAATTCATACTTAACATCTCTCTGATGAATAAACTCTATTGTAAACAAGATGTCCTGTTTCTAAGCTGGTTAAAGTTGCATCCTTTTAATCTAACATCATGTCATCTTGCACATACTCTTCTACCTGTTGGCTGTAAATAACACATATTTATAGATTCTTGGAAAATAGGTATAAAAAAACATTAGATTTGCTCTCTGTCTTGTAATGTAAAGGTCAGTAGGATCTTATTTATAGAAAAATCATAAAAAATAAGAAGAATAGGATGTTTCAGGAGTTACTACATTTTTGTCTTAAGCCCAGATAGCTTGTTATTAATTTAAACACGAGATATTCTGATTTTACACTTCAGGTCACACTGAGTGTCGAAAGATTATATTATATTAAAAAAAATAGTAAAAAGAGAAGCTTTATTATTGACCTACAATATCGTTCTTCATGTAACAGCTGGGGAAAAAAATGCATAGCAACTGAAAAATAATTCTAAATTATAAAAGCCATCATTGTGAACTACCAAAGATTCCCAAGAAAAATCAAGGAGGTTTTCTCAAGAATTTAACTTATGCAGTTTTAATGGGAATTGTGCAGATAAAGTTTCATGCAATGCTTTGGGTATTTGTAGATAAAAGGCTGGTATGATCTCTTTCACTATAATAACAAAATATAAGTATGTGAAAGTTATGTATGACCTTTTTTTCTCTTATAACCAGGTTTCCTAAGGTCAAGAGTCTAGTCACATTTCACTGTCTAAAGAATGTTGTGCTCAGATGTCTGGTTTCCAGGGAATTTAGAAGATGAGGAAACAGCCCTTAGCGGTGTTTAGCTGCCACACTGTCATTGATCATGTGCATAAATATCTTTGAAGATCTGAACCTGCCCTCATTCACTGAGAGACATGTTGTTCTCTTGGTCGATTCAGTGTTGCTTAATGCAAAATTATTGCCACTATATTGCACAAATTTTGAGCTACTGGATGAGAAATAAAACAGCTGCTGTAGTTACAAAAAAGTCCTCTTTAAGCTCTTTGAACTCTTATGTCTTCTGTTTCCCTCACTTTTTTTTCATTTAAACATGTTGAAAGCAAACAGTGGAACACCTGTTCTGTCAGATCCCATTTACTTTAGAAAATAATTTTGGTATCAGAGTATTGGCATCCTTTTTGATTCACTCAGCAAAAATTTGAGCAGTCTGCTTCTTGATAAATTTTTTCACATAGAATATTTTTGAATGGTACGATCACCTTTAAAGTTAATAAGGTAACATTTTATTTTTTTTTGTATCAGTTGGTTTATATAATTTCCATCCTCCATCAAGTTACAGAGATAAAGTGATAGAGCAAAACCTGGTTTGTTACTGAAGTTGATGATAGCTTACCTGAGCTGCCTCCACTTTGGTTTTCTAACAGAGCAGTGATTCCTGATGCACATGGCAGACAAACTTTAGAGATATTATTCAGTGAGGTAGTCTGTTCAAGACTATTAGCTTTTCCCACACATTGCTTTGCCATTACAACTTGCTAGTGAGGGAACCTTTAATTTTTTGTTTCCAAAGTGGGGAGAGATTTTTAAATTTACAAAACCATTGGTGTTTTTAAGATTGAATAGCAAGAAGGATGAATTAATTTTCCCTCCTTGGATGAAGCTTCTATGTCAATAAAATCTATATTTATTAATCTCAGATTAGTTAAACCATAAGGTTTACAGATACATGTTTTACTTTACTAATGAGTTTTAATGAGCTTCAACTGTCAAAGTAAATTAGATGAGGAGAATATACATTCTCAAAATCTTTTCTGGTTACTTGCAAATATGGTTTTTCCATATTTAAACATCAATGAAGTATTTGTCTTTATCTTCTTGTATACTCAACAGAAGGATATGAAGCTTTCTTTTACCTCAGAACAAAGTATACTAGCTCTCAAATATATTTATATGCCACTGTTTCATTGTGGATTTGAGAGAACTCTTACTTCAAAGACAGAAGAAATAAGGAAATTAATTCACTCTCTCTTTGTCTGAAACTCTATGGAACACAAGATGTATGAAATGAAAGTTATTGGCAGCCTTTATTTTCGCTTTTTTCTACAACATTCCATCCCACAGGTATGACTGTCATATCATATTCGTTTGCCTTCCTAATACCAAATCATTTTCAGGAATGCTCATCGTCTCTTGATGCTCCCTTGCCTTCCCATATACAACATTGAAATTACATTGTTACTGACATTGGTTCACGAGTGGTTTACACTAGAGTTTTGCCAGGACTGAATTCTATCCATAAATATACTTCATATTTTCAGTTTAAAAGAGAAAACAAACAAATAAATGCTTATTACAATGTTACCATACTATTTTCATTCTCCAAAATATTGAAAATGTTCTGTTCCTCTTCAGGTCTTTATATCAACAGATGGCAAAAGACAGATGAATCAACCAATGTCACAGAGCAGATCAGTGACAAAGCTGGGCAGATAACCTAATATTCTGATTCCAAGACAAACAATTTCTTTTTTTGGCAGTATCATTATTACTAGTAGTAAGAGTAACAGTAGTATTCCTGTTCTGTTTAGAAGGCCTAAACATTGTCTGTGACGAAGAACTCAAAAAGATAAAACTTTCCTCTAGGAAATCGCAACTAGAGAAAGAGACCAGTGGTGGATGTGTACAGTAAAGGATGAAGAATGGGGCAGCAAGACATTGTCATTCAGCATGGTCTCCACGTACCATCAGTCTTAACTGTATAGTAGGTGAGAACAGACTGCCAGTCAGCCACAGCTTTGGTTTGCTTTACCTCTTCATGAATGCATATTCACCAGAAGACAACAGAAATCTTTTCCATTTCTGAAATGATGTTTTTTGTAGTACTCAAAGGCCAAACTAAAGTAAGAAAACTTTTAACACAGGTGATAATAATTGGCTAAATGAGACTGATCGGAATGCATGCCATTGAAAGATGCCTCCTCCACTGCTGTCTTTCTTTCAGTTGTAGTCAATTGGATTTACGCACATATTCACTACAGGAGTTAAATTCTTAAATCTTCCCCTTCCTGGCTTCTCTGTATAAGTCTACCAGTTCCCAGAAGGACAAGAAGTCTGGATTGTTGATTACCTCTGTTTACTTCCAAGGAATTGAGACTTTTGAATGTTGAAATAACCCCACATTTCACAGTAGTTATTTGAATTAAAATCCCTTCATGAAAGTGTTTTGTGCATGAGCCAAGATGGTCTACATTAATCTTTGAGTCCCAATAAAGTATATTGATCTGTGCTAAGCCACAGTAAAAAAAAAAAAAAAAGTCTTACATAATTTATTAATCTATTTTTCCTAATCAGCTGTTACGAAGCATCAGTTTTTCATATTATTTTATTTTGTTACTATATAATAATTTATACTGAAAGATAAATCATAGTTCTACGGCAAAGGTAGTTTGTCAAGGTCATATAAAGAGTAGGAAACCATTAAATCTTTTTCCTGATTCCCAAGCTTTGACTTTGACACTGGCTTGTTCTCCATTCACCTTCTACGTGTGACCACTACAAAAGATAATGAATGTGTACCCAAAACAGCAAAATGATGTATTAGCAAAAGCTTTAGTGTCATATATTATTTTTGAGGGACAGGGGATGGAAGGGGAGAAGAAGAGAAAGAGGGAGAAAAAATGGTCACCTTTTCACTAACCTGTTTTAGAGAAATTGTTTTTTACGCTGCTTGGATCTTCATGGTGTCCTTGAATGTAAATATGCCACACTTTTTCATCGCTGTAGTTGCTTTCTATGTGTCACAGTCAAACTCTACTAGAAACTGAAGGGGGCAAAAATATGAACAAACATCCACTCAGAAATAGTAACTACATCAATAGGTTGTATGTCTTATGGGAGCTCCAGTCATGTGCTCATTGCAGATAAACTAGGAAAAATTAATGTTCTGAGGAACAACAAATTTCTTATTAAGCTTATCACTTAGATATTTAATCTCTCTCCTTAATAGTTCTTTCTTTATATTTGAAAAAGGTGAGATGGGGCCAAGTACTGTAGACTGTTGGTAGATATTGTTCCGCAGGATGAAAACATTATTAGCTCAGAGGAAATTGTATTCCAGTAGTATCTGGTAAAATGTTATTTTTCACATCATTAGGTCATGTATGAAGCAATAAAAACACCATGAAAAACTTGATTCTCTTAATCTCTCTGTCATTTTGTTTCTCCAGCCTCTTTCTATGTTAATAAAATCTCCAGCAACAGAACAGATTCCAAAACAAGAAGATTGTGATTCATTTGGATTGCATCTGCAGTCATGGAAGTCAGTAAGGCTACAGACAGTCACACAGTCTGAGGAAAGGTATAATAATTTGATTTTTATAGCTTGAAAATTCTACATGTTCTTAATTTTAGGGAAAAAGAGGTTTTTGTTTTTCTCTAGTCAGTATTTCACCATCGATACTTCATCAAGTGTAAACCTTTTATAACACTATCTGTATTTAGCATGTGCACAGAAATCATCTTTGTGAACAAGAGCACTGTTTGTTACAGCAAGCTTATGTGTGCTCTGCTGATAGTAAGTAAGTAGTTTATGCCATTCAAAACATCCTATTAAGCTACCTACATTACCATTAAAAGTTGCAGATTGTGGCTTCTGGAAAGGGAAAGCCAGTAGAAGAGGTTGTGTGAAAAGCAAGGATATCCAGCTCAAAGCAACCATCTCTCATCTTGATGCTGCAAGTGGTCATTTATCTGTCCCCCCTAACAGTGTACAAATCTTGACACTTTCTGAAAGCCATAGCAAGATCTGCCAAGTACTTCAACACGATCAGGACTTCGCCTAGCCTTTTTTTAGGTGCATCAGTAAACACTTCTTTCTCCATGTAATTTCAACAGTGTGATAATAATAAAGGACATTTTGATCGTTAAGGAAATATAAGGACATTAAAATTCAGACTGACCATTCTTGTCAGACTCGAATGGTCTAATGTGGCTTGAACGTCTGGCTGGATATCACACTTATCCTAATTGATGAGTAGTTAGTCTCAATGAGAGGAAAAGCTATCAATGTATTAGGGAGTACTAAGGCAGAGCAATAATTAAAACACTGCATTAAAAGTCAGCGCTCATCGGGGCATTCTGTACTTGTGTTGTCTTACTTTTTTAACTTTTCCCTCTTTTCCTGTGAATCAAGACCGTGATATAAATAATAATGATGAAACTGAGCTATATGTAACAAATCTTGACAATTCTAAAATTTGATTTTGCTAAATGTGTAAAAATTGCTGATAGTAGTACCAGAAAATGACAGTATATTTTCAAGCTGTAAGATTAGACCCATGTCATGAATTGAATGGTGTTAATGGCAGCTTAACTGCAGTGTTTGTGAACTGTGTTTAGAGAAAGTGACAGATTAGTTTCACTGCAGTCTGTTGCTATGTTTAACTTTTTCTCCATAGCTTCTTGACATTGAAGAGAAAGAACATCTCAGGACTTTCTTTTGTGCTATTAACAGAAGAGAAAAAGGTGAGTTTGAAGTAAAAACTGAAGAAAAGTCTGGATATATCTGGCTGCTATGTTTTTGACCAAAGAAAAGGAAAACCAAAAAAATCCAATGAAAAAAAGTCAATTCATCTGAAAAGAAGATTTTCACCAAGAATACCACTTTCAACAATAACAACAACAACAACAAAACCCCACAAACAAACAAACAACAACTTCACAGGTCTCAGGTAGCGTGACCTAGAAGTCAAGACATCATTAGACAGGAATAATAGAATAGAATGACCTAGTAAATAGTCTTTTAGTTTTTGTGAGGAGGAGACCAAGTTCTAATTCCCTACTGTGTCTAACTTTGACTCAACATGGTTTTGCTTTGATGTACAATGAAAAGAAATTCTGACTTTGGCAGGGAGTAAAAGGAGAAAATAAAATCCTTGACTTTTTTCTAGTCCAGGTTCAGCATTCAGCTTGCTGTTATGATGCACAATAGGTCTATGACCTCATTTAATCAACCAAATATTAAACTCCATTAAAATACCATTTCTAGGAAGAGGAATTTCAATCTGATACCATTTTATTATAAAATAACCTATGGCTTTAAAATGTCATGGAAATAGCAGTCCTTGCAACACTTCTAACAACTTCTAAACTATTTTGCATCAAAATATGAAAACAATTTGCCTTTATTGTGAGCGCAACCTTATAAATTTTACCTGCTTCTAAACTGTATTTTTCTACATCAGACATTAACAGGGATAGACAAAGTTTTTGAGAGTAGGGTTGATTTTTTTGGATACTCTCTGGTTAAATACAGTACTTTAAAATAAATAGTGTGTGAGTGGGATGTTTAAATATAATTTCAGGAAATATGTGTTCACATATAAGATAAGAGAAGAAGCATGTATATGACACACCACTGGGGCTTCTAATCAGATTTTTTTCAGATGTCCAATAAATTCCTATGCTGTTTTCTGCTTTCATTGTGTTTGATTAGATATATAAAGATTCCATGACAATCCTGTGTCATATAATACTTAGGCAAATCACGTTTTTTCAACCAATGTATTTCTGTCTGCAATTGTATGGTATAAGGTTTCACGTATTTTATGTACTACATTGAAAGTTTTTTTCTGCTTTCTGAGAAATGAGAACTACAGTCACAAAGAAAAGTATAGCATTCATATGTGGATATTTTTTTTCATATCCTTCATCTAGGAAATGGATTATTCCTGTTGTGTGCTGTGATTCTCCCAGTTCAAAGAACAAAACTGCAGGTAGATATCCATAAAAATTTTTTCTGTAAACAATGCAATGCATTTTTAGCTACATTGATACTGAGCAGAGGAAGAATTCTTGGCACGGAAGAAATGGTGCTGGGTTGTAAATATATCTTAGGATGCATCTGGGAAACTTAGATATATATCTGGGAAACTTAGTGATGCCATAGTTAAGATTGCAACTTGTAGACCTCTGGTTATCTTGTAGACTTTCCTGTTTCTGTCAAATAAATAAAATAACATTTCTATCTTTTGCAATTCACTTTTAGAGTCACAGACCAATAAAAATGTACTTGACCACATCTAACTATCACTAATAAGGTGCATGCAGTATTACTCTACATAGGTTTTAAGGTAGAGAAAAATTCTACATGTAGAAGACAAAATCAGCCACATGACAGGCTGCAACCAGGAACCTAATACTAGATTTGATATAGGTAATTGTGTTCACCTTTCATCTCTATAATGATCTTAAAAATCAATGTAATTGTATGCTGTAGAGTATATTTATTTCTTTTTCAGAATGACAAACTACTGGTTTTCTTTATATCATACAGAGTACTTGTCCATAAAAATAAGATGCTTCCCTTTTATATTTCGTAACATGCTTTCATCCAAAATCTCTAAAAAGAAAAAAGGACAGGAAATATTTTGTTATTGATGAGCACCAACACCTGAAGGGTTAATAGGATAAAATGACTGAGAAAATATCTTAACTTTAAAGGAAAATTCCTATGAATCCTTCCTCCTCTTTTAAAACTACAAAGACAACAACAAGTAAAAAGGAAACAATTCCCCCCCTCCCCTAAATTCTTAGGGAGAAGGAGAGGTTTTTGTTGGTATCCAAATTTCATGAGTCTTGCAGTGATTATATTAACTCAGCCATCAGAATTAGTAGGTTTAGGAAGGCCTGTGCTATGTCTTAATGGGATATAACTTGGTATAGTAGAGTACACTAGGTTTATTCTTTTGAATAAAAAATGTAAATCAGAATGTCCACTGTTCAACTCTGTTGAATTCAATAGGTTTTACACTGTTCAATGCACAGTAAGGAGTCTTGCCTTAAATCTTCTTCAAATAGGTTAACTTTACATAGAATGTTTTAGTAATGCTCTTAAAACCATACGCTTTTCAAGGCACTTGGAAATCTCAATTTAAAATAAGCCTATCCAATTGTCATGTGATGGAAGGAAAAAGGTGTCGGCATTTCACCGTAAGGTGGGAGTGATTGCAATGTTTGACATACTTTTTAAGGAGGACTTGTGGCCTCTAGTTAGATACTGGAGCTCTTCAGAAAGTTAAATAAATAAATAAATAAAGTGAGAAGTCTTTTTAAAAGGCCTTTCTAATTAATTTGCTCAAATAATTTAATAACCTTTCCAGGACATAGAAAATATTTCTTATATTTTACACTATTTTGTCAGTAGAATATACTTTATAACATCAGGCTATGCAACATAAATAACACTCAAAGAAAGAATTTTAATCAGATTATAACTGTGAAAACCTATAGTTACGGTAACTTACGGACAGCTTGATATAGTATATGTATTATGCATACCATATGTATATACTACAGTAACATCTGTCTTCTAACGTAAGGGATTTCCACCTTTCTTACTGCAATAATATAATCAGTAGGTAAGCATATATAATGTAACAACAAATTTGCTCGATTATTTTAGAACTGTGCAACATAAAACATATGTGCAAGAGTTTTTATGGCATTAAAGTATATTTCTTTCATAGAAAACATACTAAAAAAAAGTAATATAGTTTCATGACAGGGGAGATTTTGGGTTTTTTACAGATACAGAAGGTGGAAAAGCGAGGGAATTGAACTGTTTACTCTAAACCACATTTAAATCTCCTTTGAGTGTTATGTGCTAAAATCAGCATTTTTGACATCTTAATCCAGATGCATGAATTATCTTCCCACAAACAACAAGGAGATTAATAAAAACCTGTTCTCTCAGCACCTTGCTGATTTAATACCTGCTTAATTCCTGCAGCATATCTTGCTCTCATTAAACTGCATACACGTAGTTCATTTTCTTTTTTTTTTTTTAATTTTTTATTGAAAATCTTACATGTATGACTAAAAGTCATGGGTGATATCTTTCAGTTCCATTACAAAATCTGTCATATATATATATATACACACCTATATATATATATTTAATACAACTAGAGGCAAATCTACTGAATTATGAAACATGATTGTCTACTAAAATGTAACTCAAATTAAATATGTTGCAGATGATTAAAATTATTTTGTTTTCTCTGATGGAGCTGAAGGCCACTTTCGCATAGTTAATTGATAATGCTGGGCTGCAAAAATTACAAAGCCTTAACGATAATTTCCCATCTCCCAGCCTGGTGTCACCCACACATTAGGATTTTAGCACAAGAATCCTTCTTTCAGAAAGAAGTACTTTTAGAGTGAGCATCATTCTCTATGGAGCACCTTCTATTCACAAAGATGGTCCTGCAAACAATTCTGTATGTCTCTCAGTAATTGCAGGCAAGTCAAGTCATTTCAGTTTAGGTACAAACAAAAAAGTTTGCAGGAGCGGAATCTAATTTAGGAACTCATCTACAGATTATCTAAAACAAAACAATCTGAAATAATACTTAAAAACACTATTTTACTTGAATATATGCCTTATTATCTAGTAATAAATCATGAAAGATGAAGTATAAATATTGTCAGAATCATAAAAAAGTTGTCTTATTCTAAGAAATCCTACTTCAAAATCGTACAGTATTTTAACCAACAGCAGTTGTCCTTCTGTTTTGGCACTCCTGAACCAGCGTAGAAATTACGTGTAGTAAGTTAACACCTTTGGGGAAAAACACATGTGTGCAGCTGGATCTAAAGATGATTTCTGGAGTTAATAGCATTACACTGCTTAACTTAAGAAAGAAATTGAAAAGAGTCTTTTACTGTGATTCGTCAGCAGCAAAAGAGAAAGGGAAGGAGAAAGCAAGGTGTTAAACAGTCTTTGAAGCATCTAACATGTTTAACCTTGAAAATTAAATCTTGTATTAAAGACACTCCCAGCTACCTCTGTAGTCTTCTTTCCAAAAATTCGATGTACAAATATTTTGTTTAAATGTCTCAGACTTTGTAATGGCTCAGAAGAGCAACTGCATGTCCTTGGAGCTGCTCTCCTTTCTGAGAGATGAATGGCGGGCGAGATTGCTTTACTGTAATTTCTCCATTTCCATGCTTCGTTTCCTACATTTATCTGAGACTGGAGAAAAATCAGCATGTTCTGACAAGTCTAATACCATGAGGCAGTAAAATGGACCTGAATTTCATGGAGATTGGAACTCCAAAATAAATATAACACTTTATGTCAAATAATAATAAAAAAGGATAAATTCTCCTGTACAAATCAGAAGAGATAATAAAAAATAGCAAATAGATAGCAACATCTTTTCTATACCTACATCGGCATCACAAAACTTTTCAACCTTAAGAATACCCCTCCATATTTCTCATTTTATGTGGTTTGCAACTACTTCGGTAAGCCGATGACAAACATTGTGGAATTTCTTAGTATAAACAATAATTTTTCATAAAACTGCCCAGAAAATTACAGAGATTTCTAATTGAATAACTCTGAGAACAAACAGGGAGAAGCAAAAAAATGATCTGCTGGGCTTTTGTTTGGTTTTGTGTCTGTCTTTCTGCTTTTGACCTAGCAAGCTGCGTACAACACTGTAAAGAAAATTTGTTAAAAAAATTTGCATCTGTAAATACTATATATTGTAATGTTGTATTGAATGAGATATTATATTTGTAAATTTGTTTCTTCTTACACTTCTCTCATACCAGAAACTCTGTGTTCTAGATACAACAATACTGCGAAGGCATCTGCAGAGGGTCATTGGCTCATTGAGATCACAGTGCACAACGTACTCTTGAAAGTGAGTTGCCTCTGCAGGTATTTGAGGGTTGCTATCTATTTGAACGCGGCTGAGCATATAATTTTATCAAAAATGCCACCAAATGCTCGTATTTTGTGTGGTCAGTGCAGTCTCTAGGACAAGTCTAATGAAGATATGTTCCAACAAGGCAAAAAAACCTAAAAGTTTAAAAATGGAGAAATATTTACAACTTTCTTCAGTCTGTAAGGTTGAGTTTTCTGGTTTAGTATTCTTCAGTGCATTTTCATAGAAAGGTTCCAAGGCTATGAGTATAAGCAGTCTGGTCCAGTCCCATACATATCCGCAAGCCTTTTAAAGCGAGGACCCCAGTCACTGAGGTAATCGTAGTTCTGGTCAGAGTTTGAGCTGATCGAATCTAAAGAACTGAGCGATTCTGCCACCGAACCGTTCCCCTCAAAGGCATACGTCTGCAGGGAGTCGTAGGGTGGCGCGCAGGGGTCCACGTCAGCTTCTTTTAGTCTTTCCCAGATAAATTCCCTAAAAATGACATTATCTGGGATGCTTTTAAAAGTTGGTCTGCTCAAGAACTGAATCTCAGGTGTCACATCCCTTCTGGTCTTGGTGTCTCGGATGATGTTGAGGTTTCTCAAGGCAGCCATGTCAAAAGCCTCGGTGTCTTCTTCTCCACCACCCTCATCATCATACCTGACAATGTTCTCTCTGATATCTCTCTCTTCATCAAAAATGAGGGGCTCTTTTTTCCGTCGCCTCATGGTGACAATCAGCAAGACAAGAACTGGAACACAGAAAAACTGGAGTTTTAGCAATGCTAAAGTTTCCTCATATTTTTCCTAGCAGTGGAAGTACTCATTAATTTATATGGCAAAGACCCAAGGAAATAGCAGGCAATTTATGCAGTTAGATTTGAAACCCAGCAGGTTCTGAAACAGCTTTTAAACCATAAGCTTTTTAGACGTTAGAGAATCTATTTCCAAAACTATTCTGGATTAATGTCTTCATCTCTAATTCTATACCAAATACTGTCCGCTAAATGTAAATTTTAGGACTGGTTCAGTCTACTATCACAATCTCATAGCCATGAAATAAAAAAAAAGACCTCTTCCTGAACTCTTAATTGCCCAGGTGATAAAAGCACATTCATAAAGTAACTGGATAGATTTTAACAATCGTGATTTGTGAAGTGACTGAGTTAAAGCATATGGCCAATGTCTGCTGGAAAAAAAAAAAAAAATTTAAAGATCATAGATTGAAGAACACTGAATTGTTAAGCAACGTGTAAAATAAGACTGTCTTAGTTCATGGATTAGAAGTATCTCTCTATAAGACCTCACTTTCCTATAAAGTGCAAAGTACTGTACTTGAGGTTTATGAATTACATCTAATGAGAACTTCTAGGGCTGGAGTTTATTAGATCAGACAGTGCTAGAAATGTAATTAGTTTTAAAATTTTAATCCTTAAAGTTTCTTTTATCTTCAATGCTAGTACTAAACTGCGGTGATAGCCAAAAGAACCCAGAGAAATTGATTCAAGGCTCCTCTTGTTCAAATACAGTTTTGGTAGAGAAACATCATTGCTGACACACAAAATATGGAACCAGGAATAGGAATATTGCACCCATCTGTGGGACATGATGGAGTGTGAATCATCCTCCTAGAAAATGATTAATACTATATTGTAGCATCTGGATAACATTTGCCGAGTTAATGATACTCCTAGAAAATGGCAGGCGTCGCTATGACTGTAAAAATAACAGTACATTGAAAAGCAAGTGTCATTCCACATTCAATTAATCTCTTCTGATTTTATGTTTATTTTTAATCATAAGAATATGTGATTATATGCATTCATATGTCTGAGGTTTACAATCTTTACTTACAGTACTTTGATAAACTGACTAAATGCTGTAGATACATCTGGAAAAGCAAAAGCTGAGATGGGTAAAATTAAGCTTGAGTTTCCCTAGGTAGTCTCAAAAGTGGCCTTCATAAATTGTATGATGTAGGATTGCCATTCTTGAAAGTCCTTCTTTTCATGGAGGAATTTTTAAAATCAATATCAATCTAGTCATCGGGAGGCGTGATTTAATGTTGGGATCGCTTGGTTAGAATAAACCAGTCATTCAGAAACTATACATGCAGAAAACTGTATCCTCCATCTACAGACACTATGGTACTATTTGGAATTCACTAAAGCGTCAGATGACTTTAAAGGTGGACTTTCTGCAATTCTTTTTATTTTTCCTTTGAAACCATGCATGTCTAAAAACAAAACTGGAACAAGTTCAGTTTTTTTCTGAACTTTTTGAGAAATATATTAGACAATATTTTTTCCCATTTCTTCAGTAGTTACCAAGCACACATCTAATGATCCATCTGCTAACAGATGCCTTGTGACTCTATGTTACTGCATCATCAGCATCACACTTTCACTTTTTTGCGCCTGGCATCTCCCCATTTCATGATTTATGCATTGAATTCAGAAGCCACTAGTTTGGGTCATTTTGCTCTGAACAATATTTACATAAACAGTTTGACAATATAAGATCTTGACCTTTAAAGTGGCGTTTGTGAAATTTCAAGGCATTCTGATATTTATATAATACAAATTGAACTGTAAATTATACAGCAGAGAACATAAAACTGTCATCATAGAGACAACAATTGCACTCCACTCTTGATGTTTTTCCTTATCATAAAAGGTATTTCAAAGTGAAAGACAAATTAGCTTGCTGACAGAAAAAATATACATTTAAGCCAAGTTTGCTATTAACATAACTTTTTAATTATTATTTTTAGCATTTACTGCCACAATTTTTATTGCCATATAAGCAAGCAGCTAATAATTTCCTTTACTCAAGTGTTAATATATTTTCACACCACTGTCCCTATTAACATACTTCATTTTGAAAGTTAAATACCTTATAATGAGTGAAAAATATGAAACTTAGTAGGCAGGTCTGCCTAAAGGTGCAATAAAAATCAAGATACAATGAAAGTTTTATATAGTATTCCTTGTACATCTCACACTTGCTTAAAGCCAAGAAAAATATGGAGTCTTTCTAAAGGTTAAATATTTCAGCATTTAGATGGCTTTATGAGATTATTAATTTCTAGCCTTTCCAACAGCTATGAACAGTAAAGTTTAACCCCTAAATGAACAAAGCTTTAGCTGCATTGCAGGAACTGCAGAGAAGAATATAAACCCAAAACAAATTTCACTGATATCTAAATCAAGTGCAAACGGTTTTAAAGCTTATCCATTTCTCATTAAGTCATGGTGGGGTTTTTTTTTCCTACATTTATCATAAAAGCAGAGATTAAGTCAGGAATCAGTGACTGAACATCTAGAAAATCTAATTTTATGCTTTTTAGAGAAGTAGTAATACAATGGAAAAGCTTTAGGGACATACGTATTGCACATTGAAGCCACTAGTTTAGCTCCATACTGGTACATCAAACTCATGGTAAAGAGATAAATGGCAATACCGATTTCATACGTGATTTAACAAATAAATAAACCAATCAGTATTAGATGTAAATAATTACAAAGACTGAGTAACCAGAACTAATAAAGATAGATCTAAACTAACCTTTTTGTTCTGATTTACCTGAATTGTTAGAAATGTTCATTTTGTTTAACAGGTACAATAGCCAAGAGAAAATGTCATTTGTATTTATGGTAGCACATAAGTTTCATCCTTGTGTCAGTATAGGTGTAACGATAATATCAGTAGCTTCAGTTCACCTAAATCAGTCTTTAAACAAACACCCTTGAACACAGGAGTGGATTTTTGCTTTGCGATTTTGCAGTATGCTTTATGGAATTATTATGAAATTTCCATTTTGATACGATCTGGCAAAAAGTCAAGTTTAGGTCACCTGAGCATATTTCTCTGATTTAGTATTAATCTTTCCTTTTGTACTCAAGGCAACTGCGACATAATTGTAAGGAAGCCATAAAAGCCCTGAGACCACCCGAGGGAGAAGACTACATGCAGAGCTATACAGGAAGGGACAGAGCTAAATCACAAGCATTTTCATGCCCTGTACACGCTACACCCCTAAGCCTGGCATTTACTATAGCAATAAGCCACATCAGCTGCAAGGAAATCTGCACGTTGGCTTATGCCTTAGGTGTGTCATGATTCATAAAGCTGAAGATTGGAGATCCTCAGCCATCTAAGCAGCACACTAATAACCTATTTAGTTATACCTTGCAGTTGCCAGTACAGTCAGATGAGATTTGGGGATTACAGAGGCCAAGACTCAGGAAACCTGCATTTAATTCCCAGTTAACAAGCTTCATATATAACTGTGGTCTAATCAGTTTCGTTCGATATTTGCAAAGTGACTGAGCGACCCTAATAGGCTCTATAACTTTCAGAAAACCGCTTCTGCATTTCATACTCAATCACCTTTTAAATGACTTAATTTGGCTACCCATAAATTAAAACTGTAAGACCAAAACTCACACATACTACACAATCCCATTCTGTACACATTTTGCCTGTTTAAAGAATAAGATCCTTATGACTAGGACTGTTTCTTCTTGTTTATGACTCACATAATTATGTGTGCCAATTTAATCAGGTTCTTGTAGGTATTGTGATAATAATAACAAATTCCTCATCTTTCAACTGAAAAAAAAAAAAAAATTAAATCTGTATTTTGAAGTTAAATCAATGTATTATTAACTTGTAAACTCTAGTACCACACTAATGAGAGGGTTTCTTTAGTGTTTCTAAGAAACTAGGTGGTACTAATAGATTATATTCAGAAGTAAGAGAGAGAAAAATAATGAAAAAGCACTATGTCAATGTAGCTTTCCATTGTTTCAATACAAAGAAAATTTTTAACCTCTCAGAGACGATTGGGTTATCTACAGGTGAACATTGTTTTTTGTGTGTGATTTTATGTACACATTTTATGCTAAACACTTGTTACAAAAGCAATTATTGTGTCTGGAAAATGCAAACTGAAAAACAAATTACCTTGAATTAAATTACCATATAATTTTCAGAGGAGTTAAAAAATTCCTACTTACTTCTCTAAAAATTATGTACAGCCTAAAATGAATGCAAACTAGCTTTTCGTATGCTTTTTATAGAATAAATTGCAAGCCCTTTTTTTTTTCTTTAAAACATAGCCTCACTGCAGACTGAATAATTATGAAGCTGTTTTGAGTAATTAAGAAAGTAGTAGAAATTTCTTGTGGAATAAAAATTAGAGTTGAATCTTCATTTGTCAACATGAGCAAAGAAAAGGATCTTGGTAAAATGTTTTTAACTTTAAAAAATTATTTTAGTTTTAAAAAATAGTCTACGCCATGCTATATGCAATTATAATGAATTAGTATGATTTAGTAACATTCTTCCTTCTTAACATCAGTGGAAACTTTATGCTTATCTAAAATTGATTAGCTACTTAAGTAAAAATAACTACACTAAGAAATCCCACTGGGACAGTTTGAGCCTTGGTCAAGACAAATGGTTACTTATCAGACAAGGGAATGTACGGGGCAAGAAGAAATATCAAAGTACATCATACGAACTTTAAGAAAAGAAGATCTTGTTGAGAATTCAAGGTACTAGTGCCAGAACGCATGTATCCGTGACATTTATTCAAATCTCATGCCTCCTCCGCTTTACAACCGGCACTCACGTTGAGATGACATTGATGAATGTGACTGGATTTGAAGTGCATGTCAGTCTTGGGTCAGAGGAAAATTTTGATCGGGTAGCCTGTCTCCTCTTTTCACTGACAAACTCTTACACAAAATGTGCATCCCTTGGTCCCAGCCCTAGAACTACTTGCCAACAGCTGAAGCCTGTTTTTTGCACTGTGCCAGTGGATCTTCAGGATTTTTTCTCAGGAATGGGTGTGAAAAGAAAAAGGGAAAAAGGAGAAAGCAAATTCCTAGCAGTACTACCATTGAGCCGATCCCAGAAAATGTCTTCTAGGAACAAACAAAAGAAGAAGAAAAGCTCTGGAACTAGACAAGCAACAACACTTGACTGGGGTTTCACTGGGCAGCAGTGATGCTTAGGCACTTCTTCCTGGTGAAGACTGGTGCCTGACTGGGAACAGAACAGCAGTAGGATACAGTACCAAAATTCAGGACTCAAAGTCAGGGTTAGCACACAAACGTAGCCTAAACTGTGCCTACAGCTTTGATCTGAACCAAAAGGAACAGTTTAGATTGGAAGTGATGACAGCACATGCAAATGTCTGTTTGGACAAACAGTGGTGATGTATTCAGGCAGCTGAATCTGGAGTCCAGTCCTTTGACGAATAAAAGCAATGGTAAGGTG
>NW_009593937.1:0-3009 GCF_000690535.1 Cariama cristata | reverse complement strand
CAAGGTAAGTGGAGATCAATTTGATTTTTCGGTTAGAGTAAGGTGGAGACATCCATGTTTATTTTGCACTCTTAAATGCTATGGTTCTCATGGTAATACCTGGAGATGAGAAATTTGATTAAGCATTTTTAGCAAGGAGCTTTCTGTCTAGGTTTCTATGAAGTATTATGACACACAGACATGCAGTTCCTTCTGAACTGTAAGAAGTGACTTTATCATTAGGCATCAGGAATGCAGTGGCTTTTTAACACTATGTGACTACTTGGCTGTAAGGAACTGACTGACCTGAGATACCATTTCTACACTGTTTATCAAGTAAATGTTTCTTTTCAGTACATGAAGCTTTCTGGTGGCAATACAGCCCTGCTGCTTACTCACTTCACCACAGCAGAAGCTACTGTGAATGAGCGAGCATTTATCGTCATAATACAGAAATAGGAAATACTGTCCTAAACAGTCAATAATGAAGGCATCAACATTTTCAGCTCTTTCTGTCCTTCTATTCAAATCCTATGCAAGCTAAGGAGAATTTATTTCTTTACCTGGAGTTGATTATTTTTAGGTCTTCAGACGCATTCAATTCATTCTAAACATACTTGAGCCCTTCCCCTCGCTAAGAGAATCATGTGTCGTGGTTTTTCTGATGCACAGTCAGCATTTTAAAATCTCCTCATCCCTTTTGTCTTCCCTGATTTTATTGCACACTACTTGAATCTGTGCGAATGGTCTGCTTTCTCTTAGACACCATATCTTTAAGTAGCATGGTATTATCAGCAAAACCGTGGTTCTGAAAATCATAGTCTCCCAAGGCACTGATTTTCTTCATCCTGCCTCCCTACGGTTTCTCTACTGAACTGGAGCTACTGCTGGAAGCCACAAAGAGAACACAGAGAATTTCTTCACAATGGAAGCCACACAGAATTTCTTCATCAAATTTACTTTGTATATTTAAATGGAAAGGGTAACCTGGGCGGAATACAGAGAGATTGTCCGAGCATGCAGGGTTGAGTTTAGGAAATCCAAAGCCCAAATGGAATTGAATCTGGCCAGGGATGTCAAAGACAACAAGAAAAGCCTCTATAAGTACACGGGTGACAAAAGGAAGACTAGCGAAAATGCGGACCCACTGTCGAACAAGGCGGGGGACCTCATTACACAGGACATGAAAAAGGCTGAGGTACTGAGTACCTTCTTTGATAGTGAAAATGAATGACTCACTGGATGAACAAATTCTCCAAAGAAGAAAACAGCCTGAGGCGTTCACAAGGTCTCTGTGGTTTTTATCCTTTTTTTTCACAGAGCACAATGCTAGCAGGTAGGAAATATCTTTGCAGAAATGCCGTGATTTTGTAGAAAGACAATGTTTACTACCTATTAATGCACCTTGCAAAGATATCTCAAAGTTTCCCTTTTTTAATCCTCTGACTCAAATTTGACATACCGTATTCAAACAGACAGAAATTGCCAAAGAAGACAGAAATTAAGAACTAAACACATGGACTCCCAAAGAAGAGACAAACTGGTTGAATTGCTCTGGTTTCCTTTTCCTGTTCTCTGTTTTCTTCCATTTTTTTATCTGCAACATCCAAAAGTTATGCAAAGAACTCATGCCTTGCTGAAAGTTATGCAAAGAACTCAGGCCTTGCTGAAGACAACATGAAACTGCTCACTAACAAATGCTGGAAGATTTCATAACTAAGCAGATTTTCATCCAGTAAAGTTATGCAAAGAACTCAGGCCTTGCTGAAGACAACATGAAACTGCTCACTAACAAATGCTGGAAGATTTCATAACTAAGCAGATTTTCATCCAGTTCTTCAGAAGAAGTGACAGTTCCAACAGTTTTGCAAGGAAATGCAGACAGAAATTCATTTGATGCTAACCTGTCTTTCTACCTGCTTTCCTGACAGCCTGCGTGGGAGTTTTACCTGTTCCTGACTTCAGGACAATATGGACAATTACCATGGGACCATTTTTCCATTCCAGTGATTTTTTTTTATTATTTTTTTTTTTTGCCATTGCAGGGAAATATTCAAACTGATTGCAGAAAGACATGTTAAATTCAATGCAGATATTGACCTTCCTGTTGCTCAGAGTAACCTCTTCACCATTCAGAAGGAGGAAAGACCAGACTTGAATCTTGGCTGTACTTGATTCAAAGCAGGGACTTTACCTGACTTTTTTCTCAGTCCTTCAGAGCATGGAAGACCCTGGTGTATTGGCTCATTTGCAAGGCTGAAATTTCACATTATGAAATTTCACATTCCCACACCTTAAGAAAATATTTTTTCCCTATGTCAACACTGTAAACAGTCTGAGGCAGAAAGGTACTTTGGAACATGGTTTTCATGCAGCAGAGGTGGACTTCTAGATGTTGTATAAATACAAATAGTCATCATCAGAAATACGAGAATAATTTTCATTAGAGTCACAGTAGCAATTCACAGATACTACTGCATTAGGTAGTATATATACACAGAGCATAACAGAGTGCTCTTCCCCGCGAAGTTTCTAGTGGAAGCATAAGACACAGGACAACAGACTGCTTGAGGCAAAATCGCGTACCTTATACCTATATGTATTTCAGCATATCCTACACTGAATTCCATCTTTCAATTGGATAACATAAGCCTTATAAACCAGAGAAAGAGGTAGAAAAAGCTCTTGAAAAAGCACAAATATCAGTCTTGTCACTTGTAAAATATCAGTCTTGTCACCTGTAATGCTAATATATCACACGTACAAAAAGCACGGATATCAGTTTGGCCACCTGCAATGCTAATACATCATATGTGCTCTCTGTGTCCACTAAATCCTTCCAGCTGTATCTTCTCCTGAAGTGCTAAATAAGCCCTAGAAAAACACTTTATTGACAGTTGTGTGTTTTGTTTTCACCTGCTGCAACTGTATCCAAGTTTGTACTCAAGAGCTGAAAGTTAAATTTCTGGAAAAAACAAGTTGTTTTCTTTTGTAGGCTTATTTATCAAATACGGATGTTCCTTTTTCCCC
>NW_009593936.1:0-2453 GCF_000690535.1 Cariama cristata | reverse complement strand
AAGCGGTATGCCCTGTTCACTGATGGATCTTGCTGTCCAGCAGGGAAACATTGAAGGTGGAAAGCAGCTGTGTGGAGTCCTATGCAACAAGTCACAGAAGCCACTGAAGAACAAGGTGAATCAAGTCAGTTTGCAGAGGTAAAAGCCATCCCACTGTCCTTAGATGTTGCTTAATGAGAGAAGTGGCCAGTACTTTATCTGTATACTGACTCATGGATGGTGGCCAATCCCTTGTGGGGGTGGTTAGAGCAGTGGAAGCAGAGTAACTGGCAGTGCAGAGGTAAACCCATTTGGGCCACGACATTGCTGACTGGCTAGAGAACTTGACTGTAAAAGTACGTCATGTACTTTTGTACATCATATACCTAAGAGTTGAGCCACTGAGGAATATCAAAACAATAAGAAGGTAGATCTGTGTAGGGATTGGATCATGGACTCTGGGGCTGGTAAAACCAAAGATCTTTATTGCTTACAAGTTTGTGCTTCTATAGAATCACTAGCTGGCCACGTGCTCTAGTTTGTTCATGGATTGGTTAACTCCTGCTGTTCACGTGCCACAGCTAATCTTCTGATTGGTGCTTTTAAGCAGGACACGTGTCTTTTAGTTTCGGTCCCACATCAGTGCTTCAAAACATTTTTATCTTCAGCTCCTTTTCTGTGTGCTTGCTTCATTACTTGCTTCCTCATTCTGTGTCCTTCAAGATTATGTCGAATTGTTCAAGGTCGCTCACAACACTCCCTGTGAATCCCACAGATCAGGTTGCTAAGATTAGAGTGGCTCAGGTGGATCTTGAAAGGGACCATAAAGGTGAACTTTTTATATCTTGGTGGGCCCATGACACTTCAGGCCATTAGAGAAGAGATGCAACATACAGATGGGCTCGTGATAAAGGGGTGGACTTGACCATGGACACTGTTGCACAAGTCATCCATGAATGTGAAACACATGCTGCAATCAAGAAAGCCAAGCAGTTAAAGCCTTTGTTGTATGGAGGACGATGACTGAAATGTAGGCGTGGTAAATTGACTATATCAACGCTCCCAAACTCACCAAGGTAAACAAGATGTGTTTACAATGGTGGAAGTAACCAATGATTGGCTGGAAACACATCGTGTGCCTCATGCCACTGCCCAGAACACTATCCTGGGCCTTGAAGAGCAAGTCTTGTGGCGGCATGGCACCCCTGAAAGAACTGAGTCAGAAAATGGGACTAATTTCCCAAACAATCTCACAGACACTTGGGCCTAAGAGCATAGCATTGAATGGGTGCATCACATCTCCTATCATGCACCAGCTTCAGGGAATACCGAGCAATACAATGGCTTGTTAAAGACCACATTGAAAGCAATGGATGGTGGAGCTTATAAAAATTAGGGTAAAAGTTTGGCACAAGCCACCTGGATAGTTAATACCAGGGGGTCTGTCAATCAAGCTGATCCTGCTCAGTCAAACCTTCTACGTATCGTAGAAGGAGGTAAAGACCCTGCGGTGCATGAAAGGAATATGATAGGGAAAACTGTCTGGGTTTTTCTTGCTTTCCTGCTTTGTGCAAAGGCAAACCCATTAATGGGATTACCTTCGCTCAGGGGCCTGGATGTACTTGGTGGGTGATGCTGAAGGATGGTGAAGTTCGACGTGTACCACAAGGGGATTTGAGTCTAGGTGAGAATACTCAGCTTTGAATTCTATGATGTTAATTGCTACATAACACTAACAATGTTCAAAAAGTGCCTTTCAGGCTAACACCATGATGCTGAAACTGGAGCTAGCTTCGTCAGTGGCATCCAGTAACTTCCTTGAAGTTGACACCTGTAATCCACAACCTGTGGGCACTAAATGCCAGATCTTGTACCATCTCTCCTGTCCTGAGAGACTGCTGTGACGGATGGAAACCCACAATCATGAACTAAATGAACTCAATGAACTTTTTGCACAGAAAGATGAATCATAAGCTAGTATCTGTCTATATGTAGATATATATTTGAAGATAAAAATAAGTAATAGTGACCTGAGCACGACATAAATGGTATGGAATAAAGGGAGGAATGTCCTGGTTTAGCTAAGACAGGACTATTTCTCCTTTCAGGAGTTTTCTCTTTCAGTTAAGTTTCTTCTAAGTAACTGCACTTTCTAAAAGTACAGCTACATGGTTTTCAGACAGTGTATGATTTTCAGACTTTATAACATTTAATATTTGTAGTTGCTACTGAAGTATTGGTAGAACTGGTATGCAGAAAGGCCCATGTTTATACTTATCCCCATGAGAACCAAGGTCACTGCTGGCCGCCTTCTCTTAAACAAGTGAAAAGTTGTATTTGCAGAAGAGTGCGGATGGGACAGGTGACCAAAAACTGACCAACAAGGTATTCCATTCCATCCATCTCATCCTCAGAATAAAGCTAAGGGACCACAAGGTTTGGTCACTCTTCTTTCATGGCTGGCATCCCTGTGG
>NW_009593935.1:19870-44086 GCF_000690535.1 Cariama cristata | reverse complement strand
GGTTTCTGACCGGCTTGCGACAGCTCCTTCTTCAGCAATTCCTTTGCTCTTTTAATTCAAACATAAGTTTCCTTACTTTTTTCTAAAATACCAGTAGTTCACTTTGAAATGATTAAGACCTCAGCAGGCTTTCTGGTCAGTAGATCCTCTATGCCCTTGAGAAATGGCAAGATGAAAAAAAAGCACCAAGAATCTTGTCCTCCCTCTATAAAGCTGTGCTAAGCCAGAAAGTCTCTGTCTAGAATAGATCCTTTGTGTCACTGGCTCATGGTTTCTGTTCTCAAGCCATGATAAGATAAAAAGCTTTCCACAAAATTGCCCAGCTCTATCTTATATTATTTTATTCCAGATTCCTACTGGTTTTTTGATTTGGACCAACAACTTTATTTTCCCATGGCTTTGAAGACAGTTGTAGAGTTCTAGTTCTCTTAACTTCTGTTCTCAGTGCCTGAAGAGGTTTTGACATGAACCAACTGGAACTGGTTGTTTATAAAGAAGCTCATATTTGACAATAAAGCAAATAGCCAGAACCAGGTTTTGGATGATTTCTGAACTCTGAATAAATGAACTCTGAAAGTAATGACTAGAAGCAGGAACCAGTTAAAAGCCTCCTCAGAGCTGAAATGCACAGAAATTTGGAGTATAGCTATGTTACATAAATAAGGTTCATTAGAGCACAACTGTACAGTTGCAAGAAGTGGAAATCAGGAAGACAGGAAGATGGACTAGAGGCAGATTTATTTCTAACTGCCAATTCTGGAATACGTTAAACACTCTTCTGTTAATTACATAGATGAAGGTAATTAGGAAATTGTTTAATACAAATTTAAGTACTGAGCTCCATACAGAAACATTTGGAATGCCTTTTAATAGGAAACAAAAATTATTTTTGAACTATAGCAGAATACAATATTTTCTAACTCATATAAAGTCAAAAAGCCAAATTTCTCCTATGAAAGTAGACCATGACTGAGATTTGGAACAAGTCAAAGCCATCAGAAGAACCAGAGTCAGCCCTTTGTGCAAGCAGTAAGAAGTAGCACAGAAAGTCACCAGGTACATACAGGAGCTTCAACAAGGATGGACTCCGCTCCAAAGACATGACTCAGAAAATAAAATGCTATATTACAAGAGAAGATATTTGAAGAAGAAAAGCATGTGGAAATTAGGATCAAAGTAAAAAAGAACATGAAGGTGAAAAAACTGTTTTATCATACAGAAGCGGTAAACATAGGCTAAGGTAAGGCTGGAGATTGGAAAAGAGATTCAAAAAATGCAACAGATTACATCACTGAGCAAAAATTTGCAAGCTACAGAGATACATGTAATTTGAAGTAAAAGAATAACACTAACCCAGCCACCTTTAATAGAATTCTCATATGAATAAAAGATAGCACTCAGATCTGCATGGTCTACATGAAAAAAGGTAGGACATTCATTTGTTTCCAAGAGGGAAAGGATACAAAAGGCAGTGCGTTTCCAAAACCACCAATCTTAATACACAAATGAAAGTCATAAACATTAGTAGGTAACTGGGTAAAATTCCTCCCTTGGGGGATACATGAACTAAAACCATCTGGGTAAATAACAAATTAGCAAAAAAATAACTTGTCAAAGTGCTGGAGGAAAGAAGTACATAGTATTGGATCAAAAGTGTGTCAGACTTGTGATCTCATGGAAAAGGTTTACTTGTATGGAGGGTGGGAGGAAAAGCTATCTGTAGCAACAGCAGAGGACACTAACAGAAATTGTTACAGAAAATGCCACAGTCTAACTGTTCCACAATTTTTCCGTAAGAAATCTCCTTCCCAAGGTACTGAATGACAGGACATCCATGAAGGCATATTTGGTCTCGGCCTAAGAGAGTGTCTTCACTAGTCACTGGTTGTGGGGAGGGAACAGAGAAGGAGGAGACACAACTTTTACTTATTTGTGTAATTCCTTTCAGTGCATTTATGTTTAAACTGGGATGGTTCCTGCTGGGAGAGAAATTCCGGGGGGTATAGTGGATACTAAGCATACTTTTTCTGTCTTTAAAGGATCAGCTAAATTCCCTTTGATAAAGAAAATTCTTGTTCTTTCAGTCAAATAATGGCTTCAGATCATGGCCTCCACATGCCACTTGGACTGTATTCAACAGCTGAGTTGTCTTACCCATGCATGACAAAAGAAATAAAATAATTTTTCCATGGCACCGGAAGTACAGGATTTGCTTTTTTATGAAAATGAAAACAAAAAAAAAGCATGGTACAGACTGGTAAGCACACTGATATGACCCTGATACGATATGATCCCCTGATATTAGGGGATCCAAATTCAGCCTAAGTTTAAATACGCAGCTCTTGACTACCAGGAGAATACCCTAATTAGGAAGTTGACTGTTCCTCAGAGAAAGGAAGTGGTCCTACAGTCACTATGCGCTTAGTAATGGAGAATAGGATAGTTTTGCAGACTAGTCGTTACTGCACTCACCAGAAGAGGCAAATCTCAGGTTCTTTTTTTCCAGCAGTGACTGTTTCCCTATTTGGTGGAGTAATAGACTACTGTGTAAAGGGAGCACCACATTATACCACATCACACCCCTTCCTTCACCACATCACACCCCTTCCTTCACCCTTTCCTTCTCTGAATAGATCCAGAAGTAAATAGGAAAAGTGTATCTTTAGAGAGTCTGAGTCTGTCCTGAAATAAAGTGTGAAATGAGAATGTTAATTGTATTAAGGACCTACAGAAAATGCAGATGAAAGAACATGAATCTGATGAATCTGATGAATCCTGAGCAGACATAGTTACATTCATATTGACAACACCAAGACGACCTTTACAGATAAACTGCTCAGTTAGGGCAGGCACCTGAAAAAAGAACATTCACTGTAAAGAAAGTTCCTCAAGCACAGTTTTAGGCATTGATGGGAGCCGAGGATATGGTCCAGTGACTCTCGTGGGCAACTGGTAGGCTAAGGGAAATTTCAGGTCTCTTGAGTCCCTATCCACTAGTTTATTTGGTAGGTGGTAATATTCCTCTTGTCCTAAAATGTTGAGCACTTGCCACATGTAGCCCAGGGTCCAATTTAGTAGCAAACACAAAGAAATGTGAAGAAGTTCTGTACCAATGGGAGATCTGAAAAACAAAGATATTCAATGTTCAAGCATCTCTCTTGAATGTCACTGTGACAATTTCATCTGGGTATCTCATCAGACAGTTAAAATGAGAACAGACAAGGAAGTTATTTTGAATCACTGCTGTGCTTTACATAATATGCACTAAATGCAGTCCACACAACAAGAGATAGTGGTATTAGAATTTTCAACTTCCCTTCTTTTTTTCCATATTTTTGTAGGGAAGCATAAAAATAGTTCTGAAAAAGTCCTTTGATGTGGACACACGGTGATGTTGACAGACTCACAAACAAAATAAGAGCAAAATTTTTGTTTGTGCTGTATGGAACTGCTCTAGGAAAAGCAGAAAGTTGACTGAAGTGTATCCACCATTGAGGGAAGAAATGACTGGAATGGAAGGTGTGTACATCTTTCTACCTGAGAGGAAACTACCTTGTACATAGGGAGGATAGCCTCATTCTATGGCTTACTCTTAACCATTCTATAGCCACAGCAGTCTTCATAAACCGTGCATAAAGTCCTTGTTTTGGGACCTTTACCATACAATTTCTTACAGACACTGAAAAGCAAAATGAGTGTAAGCCTCTGAGTACAAAATGTCACTTTTACTCATCTCTTGTCACTGCATCCTACTGCAAAACATTAAATTAATGACATCACCCAGTTGAGGAATATTTTTACTGCTAAAGAATTTTTAAATATCCACAAAAGATTATGAATTTATCAGGTATAATTTCTTCAGCCATATCTGCAACCTTCTTTAATATTGAAAGAAATGTCAAACATTGAGAGGGAGAAAAAACATCTCTGCCTCTGGCAAAACAGTGTTATTTGGTAATTAAGATTCTGTTAATGCGAGGCTGCGGTTGCCCTCAATTCCCTCAGCAGAAATCTTTGCAGGTCTCTCATGCTCAGTGACACTGTTTTGTATATTACCCGTGTTCCTCACACTCTAGATAATCAGATGTCCCTTTCTTTATTAAGGAAAGCAATCAAATTAATGTAACAGACAGATATTTCTAATAATTCACACAATAAATTGTGATAAACCGTTTGTTAAAAAAAATAATGTAAAAAATATGACTAAAAAACCAGACAATTTCTTCACAGAAGATGCAGCCTCAATGTAGAGTTACAAATACACTGAGTGAGTATTTCCAGAGTGATAGTGGACAAAGAAATGAGGCATAGACCCTTTTAACTTGCAGACCTGGAATACTGCTCTTTGTGTTTAAAAAAATTTTTAAAAAAACCTCTTGCTGTATATTAATAAAATTTTGACTTTATTATCCATTTCTGATGATCCAACAGAGTTAGAATTTAGCCTGAAACAAGGTCTAAAACAGAATAGAAAATGAATAAGTACCAGTCAATCTGGTGGTGCAAATTTTTTTAAGAAAACAGACCAATACAGGTTCAATCCTGATGAATCATTCTGGTGAAACAGATATGTCATAACAGCCACAATGCCTTTGGTCACTACCTAACAAAGGCCAAGTATACGGAGCCTAACAAACTTCCTCAGCAGGAGGTTCAAGAGCTGTTTCTTTAATTTGCTGGGCATGTAGAACAATTCTTTCTATGTTTTATTTTCATGAAAAATGGATACTAAACCTGTAGAAAAGAATGAATGATACAAAAGGGGGGGGGTGTACTTTTTTTTTTTAATTAAGTTTGCTTATTTACTGTTATCGTTTAACTACTACGTATGTTGACAGATTTGGAAATGTAAGGAGAGAGAGAAAGAAAGGAAAGAGCGCCTGCTATGCCTTCTGCTTTCAGGAAAGATCACTAAGTAAGCACTCAGACCGTAACTGACGTAGCCAGCAAATAAAGAAAACGACAAGCAAAATTAATTTGAAATGAAAGCTGCTGAATATCTTCCAATGGAAAATCCACAACCAAATACTTCAATTCACAAGGATTTGAGATATCAAAGAGTTTAACTACATTGAAAACGAGGTTCATCTCACTAGCTATCTTACATTAAAAAGGAAACTGGAATGTCCATTCTAGGGCAGAACATAACCCTAATTTTTATTTCAAACAACTATTAAAAACTACTTACAATTTTAGCATGTATAAAATGAAAAATCAAGAAATCAATAATTGATACTATACATTGTGTTGCTTTGCAAACATAATTTTTTAATGTGGAATATTTTATCTGTATAATGTCAAATAATGTGTGGAGTGTAAGGGATAAACTTAAAATATTTCTCTGAAGCACCTAACATAAAATTAGATGTTTCTACTAGCAAAAATCAGAGTGTTTTTAGGTAGTCACACTTTGTGATATTTTTGAGTCTAAAAAAACCCAATACATTCATTAGACATTAAAATTTTGTGAAAAGTAATATTCTTATAATGTAAAACTTTCTATTCAACATTTTGCAATGATCTGAGACCAAAGGACAGTGACGTCACGCATGATCTCCTCCACAGTAACATTTCTAATTATACAATGAGGTAGAGTCCCTGTAAGATAAATAATAAATAAATAAATAAAAGTTAAACCTGCTTGGTTTTTTATTTTCTTTCACCTAGGTTTGCATAAGTAAAGCCCTCATTTGGACACACAAGAGAAAGGACTATATGTGCATTAGTTGTCTGTATTTTTGAAAGAAGACTGCATTTTTGTGATTACTTTTAAAAAGTCATCAATTGTTGGGCAGATGACAAGTATACTGAAAAAAATTCATTAACACTCCTGTTTAGCAAGACATGAGCTGCAGTACAAATCTTGACTCAAACATGACTACTAGTGAGATTTACTTTTTGATTATTTATTGGAAGCATGTATTCTCACACAATAATACCCACTGAAATCTTCCAAAAAGTTTCTAATTATCTCAGGTATACTCAAAAAAAGATTAACAAGTGTTCCTGAAGTTTTGAACAGCTCTTGTCTGGAAAACATTCGGTAATATAATAAGCCAACTTATTGCTGCTCAATTCCAACTCATACTGACATCAGATCTAATCTCAGGTCTATATTTTTCTATATATAAAGAACAATTCTAGACTTTAAGCATGATCTGCTCCTCAGTAAAGAAAGAGAACAAAATAAACATTAGCAAAATGATGTTTCTCTGGCTTTGAATTACAATTCTGTCATAACAAGATGAAAATGGCAGTTTTTTTCAACTCAGCTGAAACTTAAAGCTACAGTACACAAAACAAAATCGTGATGTTGCATAGCTCCATAGACCACATTACCCATGAGTGCAGTATCTTTTGATTCTCCAGGGGCCTGTTGCACACAGCAGATTTTTGGCCTCGAATGCCCTAAAATAAGGCCAGCTACAAGCTTCAGAATATGAGACAAAACAGAGCACAGAGTTTCTGGGACTCACAGCGCCATTAGGCTTTTCTGCCCCTCCTCATCCCTGCTCTCTGATGCAGCTTTTCTCAATAATGATGGCACTTTGATTAGCAAGCCGCTGAATGCACAACAGGAGCACAGTAGTCAGCAAGTAGCATTTGCTGTTTTCATTTCAGCTACACAGACATGCTGAAATAATGATCCTGGCAACATGTTAGCAAAACATTAGAAAGACTTTAGTAAGCAAATAATTTAATTACATACTTTTCTCGGGCAGTTTATATTGCATGACCCTTGACTTTTTATATTGCTGTACCTAAACTCAGCATGGGATTCACACTTCCCATTCCTGTCACAGAATCTCTCCATCTTGTACCATTTAATATAGTGTGCCTCAGGTGTTCTGTGGTGAATGAATAGTTATATTACTACCTGTCAGACACAATCACACTCTATTCATCATCCGCGGCTGGCTGCGTGAAGCCCTGCTTCCAGCAGGCTCCCTCTCTATTTCCTTGTTCAAATGTCTGCAGTGCTTTTGGCCCCTCTGTCAAGCCTGTCATTTAGAGGGAAAACAGTATCAGCGCTTTAAATATATGGAGTTCTCTATTGAAACAGTGCTGTGATTGAACTGTCAGCATTCCCAGTACCACAGACAGTAATTCATGACTGGTCAGAGCTCCATTTAGGTTGCTATTACTATGCTGACCTTGCTGGGTCATGCTGAGAGTTTTTTCCCTTTGCAGTTTGGTCTATAAATAGTGCAATTAACCTTTCAAGAATTACAGAATGTTCTCAGTTCCCCTCCTCCACAAATTTACCTGCTGTTGTGCAGCATTTATAATAATCAAGGGGAAAAAAAAGCTCAACAGGAAAGAGCATTTCTCTCTCCTGAAGTGTACACTGAGTGTCAGTGAAAAAAAAAAAAACAAACACTGTAATAACCCTAGTCCTGCAAACCCTTTCTCAGGCAAAGCTTACACAGCTATCATCAACAGCCTTGCCTCAAGTTCCATTGTTCTGGATTCAAGCCTAACATCTCAAAGCATTCTAAAATTCATCATATCCGAACTAAGCCCCTCCGCTGATGCCAAGGCATAATGTCATGTTTTATGGATTTTTTTGTTACAAATTTGGCTATGAAACAAAATTCTGAAACAAAATCGTTCTGAAAATCATTGCAAAATAAAAAAGGTACTTCTTAGGCACATGCAGTTCCTGGTCTTTTTGCAAAAACACCTTTCAATTTAAGAAAAACATGGAACACAACAAACCTCTGTGGATCGGAAGTTTCTATATATCTCCTTTTGGAACAACTGACAAAAGCAGTTTTGTATGAACCACTGATCATGAGATGACTCCATCTAGTAAAGACTAATCTCTGTGTAACTTATAGGTCACTTATTAACCTGTACCTCTCTAGAGCTCAAAACATTTGAAATAAGTTGGTTTTCACTTGCATCTTTGTAAAAAAAAGCAGTTACAGTAAGCCTATGTGATCCAATATTGGACAATACATCAAAATTCCTCTGAATTTTGAGGATTCTGAATTACTGAACAATACAGTACATCTGTAATGAATGTATGCTTGGGTCTAAGTTTGGGTTTGCATCTTCACCCACAGGCTTTTTCAGCAGTTAGACCATGATCCTGGGGCTGGATAGTCTCCATGCAGCACCTCAGAATCCCTACAGCTGGAGGAGAGCCAGAAAAACCAGGCAAGAGAGACTCTGAATGCTTGTGAGGTGTAAAGATGTCAAGAGAGAAATCAAAGAGGTAAGCTCAAGCCACTGGGGGAACAGAGCAGTGTGGAGAAGAATGTGCCCCAGCTGCCTCCTTCAATCTAAGACCAAAGCCCTAATTTGAACACAACAGCGATGTCTCAGCAGGCTTTCTGGGTTAAAGCTTAGGGCTCCGGCCTTGATTACATTTTCAGATGTAGACATGCTCTTGTCACTGTTCTTCTCTGTGGAGGTGACTGGACTTCTGTGATTGTAGCCAAACATACATAACAAAGCTAGCTAACCCTAGGTAATTACTGAGATTGTCAGTATTAATACTATGGAAATAAACATTCAGAAAATAATTCACAACACTTTTTTTCATGATGACTAAAAAAAATATTTTTTTAAAAAATGCAGAATATAAATCTAGTTGTGTTTACCAGCTTTAATCTAGGCAATTTTTAAAATCCAGGTAATACATTTTCCCAATATCAGCTAATTTGGGTGATTCATTGGAAAGCCCCCTCCCCAAGTATGTATTGTACATAGCCACAAAGAACATCACACTGCAAATAGCCAAGAAACACCAATGGCAAGCAGAAAAATAACACAAAGCAAAACTATTTAGTGTATGAATGTGGAAAGGCAGCAGGGAAAAAGGAAAAAATGTCTTTTGAAGGCAATATTATCTTCTTATTACAGACACAGATTGAAATTAACCATGTAGCTTCAGCCAGTCTGAATATTTCGGACTCTGAAAGAAAAATACAGTAGCATAAATCACTCCCTGTGTTGTTAGCAGTTTTCTGAATGTTTGCTTTTTAGTCTTCTCCACCATGAATGCAAATGTCACAGCTTATTACAGATACTGAATAAGTATAATTAAGAAATAATTTCATCTAGTTTCTCCTTTCTTGGAGAGAGTAATAAACCAGAAAGGCACAAAACAGTGCCCTTGTTGGTTTTAGCATTTTTAATGAATACTTCAGTATCTGTCTGCCCTCAATCTAAGGCAAAAGCTTTCACTTATTATAGAGGCAGAATAAGTGTAAGTCTCATCTCATTAACTGTCATGTTACCAAGCTCTATGCCATACCATTCAAGTTTCACTAAGCTTTCAGAATTGCTTAATTACTCGCAGTAAAAACAGTCTGCTGAGACTTTCCCTTTCAGATTAATATGGAGGCATAAGGACAGAGGTCATCTTCATGACTCACTCTTGCTTGCCACAGCATTAACTCAAAATGACAGAGGCCTTTCGTTAGTGACAAAAAATGTAATAAGCATTTGAAAAATAAAATATTTACATCTAAGGATAAGAGACACTTTTGATTTTGCAGACTAACAATTCTTTCTCTCCTCGCCTTCTCTCTGCATTTTTGTTAAACTGCATAGTACACTCCTTATAAATTATACCACCCTGTGTTAATTATAGTGTGCTGACACTGCTTGTCATTACTAAACCTACTACACGCTTTGTGTGCTCAGATTTCAATAGCTATTTGTTCCACAAAATGTGGAAAAGCCACACAAGTTACTGAGACTGGTCATTGCTTACATCTTTCTCTCAGCCTTCACATTTTGTTCTATTTTTAAACCATACACACATACAAATCCTAGTTGTGTGGTCTGCATTCCGAAAATGCTGCAGTCCGTAGGTGAAACGAAGGTCCTTATTCAGAGTCTCTGATACACTCCTGTCAGAAACTCATTCCTTCACCTCCACCTCTTCTGCTACACAATTCCTAAAGATTTTAGATATCAAGCACATGCACATAGATATGCCACTCACATTCACATATAAGCACCCCTACACATGGGATTGTACTGCTTATCTCTGCTTTCCAAATAAAAAATCAGAATGAGCATTTTCTCAAAAAAAAAAAAGCTTTGCCTCTCACTTAATCCTTTTCCAGAGCTACACCCTGCAAGTGGAAGAAAAATGCCAGCAAGGTTAATCAGCCAGTATGCTACATTTTAAGAAAATAAATTAGACGGATTATCATTCTTCACCCAGCAATTTTGTATGCTATATCTTTCTTCAGAAAGCACAACATCCATTTGTGTGAATATAGACATTCTTGAACAGGAAGAAATCCTAGCAATCTCACTTAAATAATCTCACCTTACTCAGAAAGTAATATATGCAGCTATTTTTAAAGAAAAAATGTGTCATTGTAAATGAACGTGTGTGTTCCCTAAACACTCTAGAAAAACCTCTAGTGTTTTTCTGAAGTTTTGGAGAATGTAATCTTATTGCAATATATAACGGATTTTCTATTTTTCCAACTGTATTACTTGGTTTAACAAATCCCAAAACTTTTCCTCACAATTTTAGACAAACACAACTATAACGCAATCACTATACCTCAGTATACATTTATTCTATCTTGTCAGTGAGGGGAGATTTTTAAAGACTTTGTCACCTTGTCAGGAAAGAACCAACACATTGCTGTTAGTTGTAATTGCTACTAGCTTTAACAGTCTGAATAGAAAAAAATAGTTCAACAGCTTTGCTTTTTCAGACCTGCCTGCCTTCCAATATTTTTCCGCCATACTTCAGCTCCTCGTGGATTTACACACAATTGGAAACACTGAAAAACATTCTGGAATGATGGGAAGAGTTGGTGTTTCTGTATCATGACACTATGACACAAATCATGACATCCCTGCATCACAACTTTAGAAGGATATCCACAACCCACCACTGGATAAAGGTAATAGGAAAACTTCTAACCAAGGAGTCCATCACTGTCAAAATAAATTGGAATTCAGTATACGCTCAGTGATTATTTACAGCCCTCTAAAACTACAATCAGCTATTACACAAGCACTGATGCTTTGGTTCATTATCTACGTGCTCATTTGACTTGTAGCATGGTATATTTCCCCTATTGACTCATTACTATAAAAAATGACACAAACTTTAAGGCTTGCATGAGGGTAAAGTGCAAGTGGGTGGTAAAGACCAAAGCAGAAAATTTCAAGGAAGTCCAATATAAGCAAGAGACTAATTGAGGCATTTGACAGAAAACTGTAGTAGGTTTCACCTTTAACTTCCTAGCTGAGTTCATTTGGTCATTAAGGGGACAAGAGAATTCCTTCTAAACGAACGCTTAACTCAGTTATAAAATGAAGAGAGAAAGAAAAGATTGGCACAAAAGCTACAAAAAAAAAAGATTGCTAAAACTTTCCTCTTTTTAAAGCCTGAAGGGACTTTTTCCAACAAGGACCGACTGGATAGGTAGGAGTTCAAAGACTTAATACAATATCAGATAGAAAATGCTGGTAGTTTCAGTATTTGCCTTCTGAACCCCACAAGAGGCATGTTCGTGCTGCAGACAGTGTTCTTCTCGTTCCTTCATGCACATACACGTTGTGAGGTAAAGGGCAGTGACAGGACAATTTGTGCTTATATTCCCCATCTTTTAAAATATTTTGTACCAGGTTGTAACAGGACCTCTGGTCGTATTTGACCTGAATAGTCTAAAAGCTGCAGGTATCTCCAAAGTGCTTCTGGAGAACAGTTTCCTGAGCAAAACCAGAGATTACAATTAGAAAGAACACATGCAAAAAGGAAAAGAGGCCCCAGGTATCTGTAGCCTTAAGAAAGCTAGTTGGAGGAGAAAATTCCCCTGATTCAACAGATCCTAATTACAGGTTTTTTAAATCAAGCTCAGAGTAAATAGAACAAACAAACACATGTGAATTGAACTTTTTACACCTCTGATGTAATTAAAAGCCTTTTTGCCAAAGCACCAGAGTGAATAGCCTTTGAGATTTATGAAGGGAAACAGATCATTTGTTTTGTGGTAACTTCCTTTAAAAAAAAACCACTCAACTATTTGGTCAGGGCATAGAGAACAGCAGAACTGGAGTCTCATACTCCAGAGAAAAGCACCTAACCATTGTAGAAAGCAAACAGTGAGGTTTCAACTGCAGCCCTGGAAGCAACAGCTACATTAGAGCAAACACTTAAACAGCCTCTTTTCTGGAAAAAGAGTTCATAATTTTGGGAAAGTAACTCTTATTTCCAGTAGTTTAAGATAATTAGCATGGTTTTTTGACATGCGTATTTTTCCTGTTAAAAAGAAAGCTGTGGACAAATCTAAAAATCCGCTTTCAGTTATACTCAGGCTCACTTCCAACACAAACCAGTAATAACTGCAGAAGCCTCAATAATTCTTATTTGCTCCAACTTGATTTTTTTGATTGTTCCATTAATTATTTTTTTTTTATTACCATTGTGGTATTTCTTTCTGATGTAATCCAAACTGTCAAAATCTGAGATACTGCTTTAAACAATGGCTTTGACCTGGCAAACACCTCAGTACCAACATTTCAAACCCCAGCTCGCACAAGTAACTCAATGCACAGAAGAGGTCCAATTCAATTACACACACATAACAAGAATTAAATAAAAACATCCAATATGTTTAAAATTATAACATGTAAAGTATACCATACCAAATCAAATTACACTGGATACAAGACAAACAGAATGTTACTTATATTGCAAGATGATGGAATTAGTATCATCATATAAATGAATTAAGCAACCTGTCTGTTCTTTGAAACAGGTACTTACAAGATTTCCAGTGGTTGAGACAATATAGACAACAAAGTATGGGGACCAGAGGCCACCTTATAAAGTATGGAAGATGGAAAGATTCAGCTTCTGAATAAAGGAGGGTACTGATTAAGAGTGGGCAAGTCTACAGTGATCTGAACAGTTGATCCCTCTTTCGATAAACTTGATAAATATGAGGCTGCAAGAAAACAGAGGTTACTCACATTCTATGCCATGGTGGTCTAGGACCTGTGTAACCAAAAAAAGTTCATACACTAGCAGATTTTCTATTTTAAACAGATACTTAATCTATTGTAATGTCTGCTTGACATTACTACAGCTAGTGCCAACAAAAAGTCAACATTTTCTTTGAATAAACTATCTTTTTTAAGGAAGGCACAGACTGAGAGATTTCCCCAGTAGAGGATCTTATTTTTGTTACAGAGATATGAGCTAACTCAGTTCTTTTAACTAACACTTTATACAGGCAAAAAACTCCTTAAGATGATTTATGCCTTCTTGTTAGCTAATATACTCCCATTCAACTTTCCAAACTTCTGTTCATTAATTACATAACACTATAAAAGTACTCTAGTTGTGTATCATTACGTCGAACACTTTGTTGAATCTTTTTCTCATTCTATTAGAAGCATGAAGCCAGTTTTGCAAAGCAAGAGGTCTAATGTGTGCATAGAAGATAGACCATGCAAGATCTGCAGGTCAAAACAGATCGTCTTATTTCCAGAATGCAAACATATCTCTGTGGTTGTATATAATTACAAGCTCTGTGAATACAACTTCTTACTTTTCTGCAAGCAACTAACATGCTTGTTTCTATAATCATGCTTTGGGAGCGCATTTTGTAAAACTCAGCTAAATGTATCTGTAGTTGCAAGAATGAATAAGGCAGTAGACCCGTTAACACAACCAAAATTAGGATATAAATAAAATATATTGCATTATAACCAAGTCACAGATACAATTATAAATTTTGTACCTTAAATTTCTTGCCTTAGTGTTGAGGCCAAAGGTCTTATGATAATAGCAAAAAGCTAAGATCTGAAAGGAGCCAACAGCTTCAAGAACTTTCAAGCTATGTGATTTCTGGTATTCAGAGTCTCAGAAAACTTTAACAATTTTTTTAATCTCTTTTTAGAAATCTGTGTTATTTGCTCTAAAGTTCTACTTTTTCCATAGTCTCCTTCCACTACATCTAGTTTGAAATTAATTCTCAGAGAGATATTAATCTATTAATAAATATATTGCATATTTTTAATTTAATTTAGAAAAAAGAAATATAAACTCTATTTACATTTCTAGGTAAAATTTACGCAGATGTTTTAATTAACTTGTGTTCTGTGAAATTTTTATATCTCCATAAGAAAGATGAAAATCAGTATTATTCAGTGGAATCTACCAACTAACAAACTCTCATTTCAATCACAGAACACCCCATTCAGCAATAATCAAATTAACTAAACTCTAACAGGGTGAAAATGCTTAACAAAAGTAAATACATTGAATTTAAAGTTAGTTAATGATGACAGGCATCTTTAGTTAAAACATATTTTTAAAAATCATTCTGTAGACTTCACATAATATTATAATAAAGTCCATAAGACTGACTCTTGTGAATTTGTACTTCATGGAGGACTTCCCATGGACACTAAGTCTACCTCCATCATGAAATGTATGACTTCTCTCCTTCCCCTCCTCAGGTTTGAGAGCAAGAAGACATGGTCACAAGAAGCTACAGTATGGACCTTCCTTTGGACTGCACACTCACAGTATTTAAGAATATCAAATGGTATCTCTTTATTCACTATTGTCTTTTTAAGCCTGATTATATGTTTTATCTACTGACTATTATGTGGAGAGGCATGTGATTCAAAAAGATGAGCCACTCAAAACTCTGACTTGTCAATTATATTTTCCGCTCCTCTGAACTTATTGAGACCTCCTTCTCATCCTGTATCCTCACCAAAAGTAACTTTTCAAGCAGTGGAGTCATTCTGATGCTGCAAAGCAGGTGAGGGGACAGAAACAGAAGCCACAAGCTTTCATTGCCTCTCACTGTCCTACTGACATGCCGTAAGGGTGGTATTCAGTAAGCCAAAAGAATTATTTCTCAAATATGTTGTCTGCAGACCATGCATTCTCCTTGAACAAGAACAACTCTGATAGCAGGGTTTCTGTTCTCTCAGATGCATCTTATTTACAAAAAGATTGGTAACCCACAATGGTGAGAAATTATCTTTGCTCTCAGTTCAGTAATAATGAGTGAAGTACCAAAAGAATGAGGAGCAGAGCCACAAAGAAGTCTGGAAGGGGGGGATACAGAGGATAATAATTTGTAGCTTTCAAGTTCTTGGGTGGTGTGAAATTTTAGGTTTCTGAGGTACTCATGCTACACTGACAGCCAAATGAATATACAAGTTCTTCCAGTATTGTTTTCCTACTTTTATTGATTGGCAAAATGCCAGTATAAATGGATGTCTTTTGCAGCACAGTTAAAGATTCAGATTCAATGTGATCTCCAGAATTTCATCCCAAGACCTTGTAAAAGATGATCAATAACTTAATCTGCAAGTCATTTGCAGTTTAATGAAGTCATGCTCAGAGCATGGCTTCTGCAAGTCCTTATTAAATGTAGGTGTTTCACATGTATTCACTGCATCACTTACAGGACTTTAGTTTTCAAACACTAAAAGTCAGATATACCATGTTTTGTGATATGCAGTTTAAACCTACCGGGAAATATCACAAACAATGGTAGCAGACCACTGTATTTTGAGAAAGAATGTTTGAAGTTGACTCATTAATTGGAATAATTTCTGTGCACATTCTGTACTGTTTCTCACTAACAAAAAAAAAAAAAAAAAACCAAACAAAAAAAACAAAACCAAAAAACCCCAGTAGCAGAAAGACAGGGGAAGATGACAAGTGAAAAAAGTTGTGTCTTGAAAATCTCATACACGCAAACACTTCCTTCCTGAAAAACAAGTCAATTGCTTTAGTTGAGGTAGAACTGATTTAATATTTATATATATTACATTTCTCTACAAGGACCCTTTCATAGACACAATCAGAGTCTAGTTCATCAGTTTGGTAGGCATGCATCACTCAGCAGAGAGCCACATGTTCAGAACTGCATGCATATAGATGAACAGCACAAATCAGAGCCAAATTCCACAACACCATATCTTCATAAGCTACTAGTGCCATCTTTAGTCAGCTTTCTTCAGCAAATGTGTTAAGCTGCATAGAGTTTAAAATGTACTTGATAAGGTTTTGACTCACTTTCAGCTAGCAAATAGCCATGATGACTTAGATACTCACACCTCATTAAGTGTCGACTACTGCCTTTTTGCTAGAGGGTCTTGCTCTCTTTCCATTCTGGGTATGTTAAATCTGCCCACATGTCAGTCACTCCAGCATAGAACCCAGCACATCACCACAAACCCTTCCTTATCAGGAATTAAATATGGGTCTATTTTCCCAACAGCCATGGGTCATGTCTAGCAAAAGGACATTTTTTAAGGATTAAACTACTGCTACCAGATTTGCTGGAGTTTGCCAAGTTTTGCATCTCTTGAGTAACTAGCCTTAAGTCTTCCCACTTCCACCTCCTCTTCCCCACCCACTCCCATAATGGTAGCCTATGGTTAAGCCATTCAAAGCATTTCAGGTCCTTTGGAATGGGCTGTTTCAGCACTGAAAAAACTGTGTGCTCCATAACTGGCCAAGAGCACTGTACATGGCTTTGCTGCTATTACACTGCCAGTTCCACTTATTGCCCTCACCTGCAAAGTCTTCATGTTTCAATTTATTTGGATTCCCACCTAGTTTGTATTTGAGACAATGGTCACTTGCTCTCTAGCACTCTTTCACATGATGGAAGTAGAGTTTTTATAGATATTGTCTCCATCTTGACCCATCAGAGATTACACCAAGCTGTCACAGTTCCCTAACATCTGCAGCAGTTATCACAACAGTTGCAGCAGTTTTAGCTAGGATCAAACCAGTCTCAGATCTCATTTAGTTTAGATTATTTCACTACTATGAAGTCTCAAAGCCCTTATTCAAAACACTTCTTACCTAGAAATACTGGTAAAATTAACACTAGTATATTATTACTTCAATTTTCTTTTATATTCCAGTCAAAATTAAAAGTTTTCTACAATTGTTAGGGGTTTTAGGGGTAGAAGATAATTTAAAATTTCCAAACATTTATCTATATTTCTCTACTGGTTTAGTAGGAACTGAATTATACAGCATTTTAGAAGCAATGTCACCCAAGACACTTCACAGAAGTCAGTTTTTTTCCCCTCAGCATTTCAACAGCAATTATATCCTTTCCAACCTTTCTGCATACAAAAGTCCATCCTCAATCATGGGATAAATTGAATTACTTTTCTCAAATGACCAGACATTTTTAAAACTTTGAAAATATTCTTTCCTAAAAAAAAGCCTTTCCACATTCTGAATAGACCCAGGCTGCAGTTACCTCTTCAGTTTCATTGCATTTCCAAAATCACACTCTTTTACAGGATGTTCATCTCTATTACCAGCTGTTGCATAGTTTGCTAAAAAAAATTATATGAATGTAATACACAGGTATGATAGGGGCAAAATGCTGCTATTTACCCTTTGTTCATGACACAAATGATCACACTATATCCACACATTCACATCCCTATCTACTTTGGCTGGTGGATCTCAATGCTAGAAAGATCACAAAATAGTTAAAAGGATACTAAACCCTGAAAGTCTTTCCACAAAAATGGATAAGCTGTTTTGCTCTAAAAACACTTTCACAGAAACCAAGCCTGAAAAACAAAGTTAGTCATGATGATCACTGTTTTTTCAAAAGTATTTTAGCACTCGAAAGCAGATAGTTACTAGAAGTACTGAACAACGTTATCTGTAAGCACAGTCATTTTTTATGAGAGGAAACTAACAAAATAATGACAACTCATATTCCTAAAGGAAACTTCAGAAAGCAGTAGATTACATCTTGTGGGATACAAATTGAAGATGAAAATACTTCACAGATTTAGCATTTCCTTCATAAAAAAAGTATATTACAGGTAAAAAACAAGCTACAGTGGGGTATAGGAAGGGTAGAAGAAAAGGATAGTAAGAGATAAAATCAGTTATTGATGAAGTTTTCAATAATAACTAACACAGAAGAAGATATCCCAATATTTAAATTTTCCACTCTACTGAATCAGGTATCAAAATATTTTTGATTGTCATTCACTACCTTCACTCATGATTTGGATGCCAGAAAAGAGCCAATTCGGAGACTACAGATACAGGCTTACTGAAATCACACTGGAGAATATGAGGTGAAATTGTAAGGACTCCAGTGCGTTGGTGATGTGGTAAAGAAGAAAAATAAGGTTCAGTTCAATAAAGACAGAAATAAAATTCTGCCTTTACTTTGGTATAGCCATATAACAGATAGTAACCAGGTAGTAACTCTGGCTCTGGGGGACAAGCAGAGACCACAAACAGAAGGTGAGGCACGAGCACTGCATGCTGGGACACAGCACACATACAGAGGAATCCCTCCATCCTGCAGAGAAGTCTAGAAGATGCTGCCGGCCTGTAAGATGTGCCTAATTGGAAAAAGAGCACAGAAGTGACCAGATAGATAGAAAATTATGACAACAAGTTGGGCAGGACTGTTGATCTGCTTGAGGGTAGGAAGGCTTTACAGAGGGATCTGGACAGGCTGGATCCATGGGCTGAGACCAACTCTGTATGAGATTCAACAAGACAAAGTGCTGGGTCCTGCACTTCGGTCACAACAACCCCATGCAACGCTACAGGCTTGGGGACAAAGGGCTGGAGAGCTGCCCAGCAGAAAAGAACCTGGGGATGTTGGTCAACAACCGGCTGGATATGAGCCAGCAGTGTGCCCAGGTGACCAAGAAGGCCAATGGCATCCTGGCTTGTATCAGGAATAGTGTGGCCAGCAGGACTGGGGAAGTGATTGTCCCCCTGTACTCAGCACTGGAAAGGCCACACCTCAAATCCTCTGTTCAGTTTTGGGCCCCTCACTACAAGAAAGACATTGAGGTGCTGGATCGTGTCCAAAGAAGGACAACAAAGCTGGTGAAGGCCCTAGAGCACCAGTCTTATGGAGAGTGGCTGAGGGAACAGGGTTGGCTTAGCCCAGAGAAAAGGAGACTGAGGGGAGACCTTATTGCTCTCTACAACTACTTGAAAGAAGGTTGTAGCAAGGTGGATGCAGGTCTTTTCTCCCAAGTGATATGATGAGAGGAAACTGCCTCAAGTTGCACCAAGAGAGGTTTAGATTGAATGTTAGCCCTCAGTATGGGGCTGTCAAGCACTGGAACAGGTTGCCCAGAGAAGTGGTTGAGTCACCATCCCTGGAGGTATTTAAAAGACATGTAAATGTGGCACTTAGAGACATGGTTTAATGGCGGACTTGGTAGTGCTAGGTTTATGGTTGGGCTTGATAATCTTAAGGGTCTTTTGCAACCTAAATAATTCTATGATTCTGTTATTCTAAAAAGTGATCAAGAAACAAAGACAATGGGGGTCAGTATTGTGTTAAGAGCAAAGAGCAGAAGAGATGTGATGGAACTCTTCTGTAAAATGCAACTGCAAAGAAGCAAAGGAGTTTTTCTCCATTTTTGCCAAGTTTGAGACAATGTATAGCATTAAATGGTAGTAGAGTAGACTAGGTTAGGTATGAAGAAAACTTCTCCAACGGAAAGGACAGAGAAGGACTGGAATAGATGGAGAAGGTTGCTAAGTTTCTGCTGTTGGAAATGTGCAAGAACAGGTGAAGCAAACATCCCTTTGGGAAAACACGATGGTTTCCATACTCTCTCTAATCCCCCTCAAACTCTGCTTTTCTGTGATTTCTCTCTGCTTTACATAAGCTAGCCTCAGTTAGGCCACTTAGCTGAACGTTGGAACCAGTGTTTTTGGCATCTTAAATATTGCTGCACAAAAGATTATGTAGCAATCCTCCATCAGGTTTAACGCTTGTTACTTTCACACATCGAGTACTGCATATTAGGCTTCTATTATCATCATCTTACAAAATACTAGTGATATCAGCTATTGTGATATAACACTTAAATAACCACATTACATGCTAGTGAGGTGTCTTAGAAATGTCAATGACATATTCCTTTAGCAGCAGCTAATTTTCTCTGCTTAAAAATTCAGTCTTGAAAAGTTCTCACCTGATTTTTAAGATCTCTAAAAGGGCCCATTAAAAATACTCCTAAGAACAAATTAGACAGAAAAAGCACACCTTGAAATCAGTGCGCTACAACCGACACAATCCAATTTCATCCTGATCATTGTTTCATTTCTTACCCTACAGCACTGGCTGGCAAGGAGCTGGCTTGTTAATGTTGTAAAGTATTTCTAGCTTCAAAGTGAAATTTGTCAGATTTCTTTTGCTTCCACTTAAAAAATGTTAAGTGTAAATTAAGAGACAATACAACACCTAGGAAAGACAAATAAGCTCATCCAGTGTCAGAAATAGAATTAAGTCCCTTTTTGTTGGTCAGCATTCACATGTTTTACATTGTATCTCAGCACACAATTCCATTATTACAGAACGCCAAAATACACCATTAGGCACAGGCTGCCATGGGACAATGTCGTTTTTTGCATGTAAGGGAAGGTGTCAAGAGGATGAGGCCAGACTTCTTTCAGGGACAAGTGGCACAAACTGAAACACAGGAAGTTCCGTCTCATTATGAGGAAGAACTTCTATACTTTGAGGGTGGCAGAGCACTGGAACACGCTGCCCAGAGAGGTTGTGGAGTCTCCTTCTCTGGAGATATTCAAAACCTGCCTAGACGTGATGCTGTGCAACCTGCTGTAGGTGACCCTACTTTGACAGGGGGTTTGGACTGAATGATCTCCAGAGTTCCCTTCCAGCCCCAACCATTCCGTGACTCTGTGATTCAGAAATGCCTTATCATATAGCTTGTTTGAAGAAGTCTACTCACAATTCCTGATTAAACAGTCTCATTTTCCTATGCAATAAACTGATTTAAGATAGACTGAGAACACAAATCACAAGCCAAAGTGCTTGCACTGTAAGGAGGTATGGTATATGAACAGATTAGGAGTATTAGCAAAGGTAAGTAAATCAATCTGTCTTCCCCTGTCAAGAAGTCTTATTAAAATAAATGTGGTTATTCGTGTAACAAAAATGCTGTGGGTGTATTAGTCTGAGATAGTAATCCAAGTCATTGAATTCATTGGAAGAAAGCAAGAATCCTCCTCCTTCTGCCCACAGCTGTTCATCATATTCAGCCATCTCTGGTTATTAATATCATTATTAAATATATTCCTGTCCAATTGGGTTCACTCACATTTCCAGTTTTTGAATCTATTCTTCTCCTCTACATTAAACAAACCTAATGATTTCTATCCATCGCAAATGTGGAGCTGATGAGCAAATGGATGATAAAAATTCCCATATTCCTTTGTGCTTATCTCTTGCACTTAAGATTCCTGTCATGCCTTTGGTATTCTAGCTGTCTGATACTGTTCCTTTATATTCCAATTCCAGTGCTTTCTCTGCTGAACATTCCTCTGTCCAGAACATTTGGTGCACTGCCTAGTATCAAGCAAAATCTGCTTGCAATGTAAGAACATGTGGAGAAATTATGTGTTTTTGTCACACCCTATTAAATGGTATTCAAAACACAATGCCCCAGAAACTAAATTGATTGTAGGTTTTATAACCCTTTCCAGGCTAATGGAAACAATTTAGTACCATGAACGAAAACATAGCTAGTGCAGCTGTGGGAATCTTAAATTGCTCAGCTCAGCAGTTCTGTTCCAGCTTAAGTAGGATAAAGTAGTTAAAGTTCAGTTAGTTTCCATTCTTCTGGATCTTTGACAGATCATTTCAGATTAATGTCTTCAAAGTTTTCAACATTCCTTGTAAAAGACTGTCTGAGGAACTCCTGATTTGTGCTTTCAACTTGGGGGGCAGTGGGAAGGAGCTGTAAGAACTGGGAAGAGAGGGGAAGTGGGGGCGGGAACGATATGGGGAAGCTTTCAATTATTTTGTAAAGTGTCTTGAACCATCTTTCTCTTCAGTTTGGTTTTATTGTTAATATAACAAGTAAAAAAAAAAAAAAAAAAAAAACAAACAAAAAAACCCAAAACAATAAAAAGACTAATGGCTTTCTTATAACTTTAACGATTTAGCTAACATGACAAAAGATAGAGATGCAGAGCCAAGATCGAAAGCCAGCCTTCAAGTCCACCCTAGGAATCTATTGCAGCTCCTTAAGGACCTGTCTTTAAGGTATTTCACATTTCTACATTTAAAACTGAATGCCATGATTAAAAGCTTGACAGGCAAGAGGGAAACTTGGCTGCTGGAGAACTCTGCACTACACTTTACAAAACAAATCCTCTACCTAGCCACTTATGAGAAGGAATCATTCACATGGGCATTACCCGCACTGTACCACCAGAAAAACATCTGTGAATATTATTTGAAAAATTGATTGCTAAACGAGCCATTGGCTTGCAGGTGCAAAGGGAGCCATTGGCTTGCAGGGTTTTTGGATTGCCATAGGAAAGGAGGGTGCTGTATAGCACAAAGCCTTACAGATGCAAAACACTGATTGGCAAAAAAAATGTTCCAGAAGAATAGCAGTAATAAAGCAAGCCTAGCATGAAAATGTACCCTTTCTAAAAAGTAGGCTGTTTATGAGAAGCAGTAGTAAAACTGCTTAATTCTTCTGTGCCTCTAGGGAGAAATCTAAGCCTTTTGAGAAGTGATGGAGAGAAAAATGAAGCCAATGGTGTGTTTGTCAGTGAGAGAATGCTGTGGAAACAAAGTCAGTAATTTTACTACTCCGGCTTGCCAAGAGCTGACAGGTGTGTAGTTTCTTATTGTTCTGAAAGGCAGCCAGAAACCACATAATATGCATCTATGTCTTTATAGTAGGGGAGGAAACAGCTGGCTCTCTGGCACTTGATACAAGATGATAGAAATATTGAGACATACTCTTCTTTACAGTATGTTACCATCATTTGCATGGCTTCATTTGATCTTCCAACAAAACACATAGCTGGAAGGAAAAAAAATGCTGCAGGCCAGATCAGATCAGATATGATGTGGCAACCTCTGCTCCCACAAATAGTTATTATTTCACAGAGCCTAATCACCTCAACAAGAATTTTTCACATGAACAAGGATTGAAAGATTAGAGCCATATTTTCAGCACAGTAGGTCCAAAGACTTCTAAAGACAAGTCCATTAAACTTGTAAGTAAACAAAACGAAGGAAAATACCAGGTTATTTCAGATAAACATGAGGTAATCGTTTCCAACCATTCTTAAAGAATGTCTCCCATAAATCCTTCAGGTTTCAAACTGCTGAGAGATGTCTGTGATTAATAAAGCCTTTGAACTCAAAAGGTTTCCTCACACAAGAATGATGTGCATTTTCCTGTTATATGTGGCAAAGCAATCTTTAAACCCTAATTCCCTCAGGAAGGGAAAAACTACATACATATTATACACACACATACACACAGAGACACAATGTACAAGATGCAACAAGTTGTAAGAAATGTTAGGCTCTGTGTATTAAATTTCCTTTTTGTGCAGAAGTATACTACAGTGTTAAAAGCTCATGATAACTCTCTGACATATTGTCAATTGGATATGCATAAAATGGCTGCACTCTGTCCAGGCTTGTATGATTTGATAATTTGACAGATGTAATTTAAGCAATAAGACTTGCCAGTTTTATATTTAACAGAGTATTAAAAGAGGAATTATTACACTCATTCAAATAATAAAATTTGGAAATTCTGATAGTTTCACAAAAATACTGACATTCAGAAAAATACTAGGCTTGACCAGCAAGCTTCAAAAAGCACAACAAAATTTGTCATTATAACAGAAAGGTCCTCTAGGCTTGTGTTGTGTACAGTTACTCACACTTACTATGTCAACCTGTTGAAAGTATGAAACAAAGTAAGACTCAATTACCAGAAAAATTAGGCAGGCCAGAGATAGGTATAAAATAATTCTTATACTCAGAGACAGAGCTGTAGTTTTTTTCCATTTCGTTGTCACCAGCTTCTGATGCATAAGGAAGGAAGTGATTTTTATGATAAGAAACTGTATTTTTACACTAAATTTTAATACAAGCAGGAAAAAAAAAGTCTTGGTAATTTATTCGGTTGGATAAGGAAGAACATCACTGAATTAAGACTTAAAAAGTTGTGTGATGAAAACTCTTCTATTCAGTATCTCCAATAAAAATTCACCACATTTTGATAGTCCTAGGTAAACCCCAGCCTATAAGCCTGTAAGCTAAACAGATACCACACACAAACATGTAAGATCATCCCTTTCCTGCTGCACTTAGACAATATGTAAGCTGCAATGAAAGCATCTCAACAAAAGGACCAAGGACAGACTCAGAATTATTTTCT
>NW_009593935.1:0-19859 GCF_000690535.1 Cariama cristata | reverse complement strand
TTTCTTCTCACAAAAAGCCAGTCTGATCCACTCTAAATTCCTGCGGCTTGGGAGTAAGATCAGACCCTTATATTAAATAACAGATTGGAAGAAAAATTACATTTCCAAACATGTATATAAAGGAAATCTAAAAGAAAAAGAAGAGATTCATATCAAGCACCTCAAAAAATGTGTGTAAAATTTGCACTTTCCAGTTATTTTTCCACATCAGATTAGCTCCTGAAAGAAAAGAGAAAATGGGAGAAACTGCTTCTTTCACAGTTCTCATTCTTGTGCTGCTCAGGACCTATCAGCACAACAGTTCCAGCAGAGCTGATGTGAATGTGTGCGTGGCATGGTTAAGGTCAGCTGTGCCCTGGTGTGGTTTTGCAATGCAGACCAGACATGACCTAAAGCTGTAACATGATGTCTGACATCTTTCTATTATTGTACTTTGTAGTTTGGAAAACAAATACAAGAAATTAAAGAATACACATGCCCCTGACCTGGCCAAACAAGTCAGCTGAAGACACCGTAGGGTGTCTGATCCTGAATGCATCACAAGCAACAGAGTTACCAGTCCGTCACAATATCACCAGATACCTGCCAGTGCTCCTTCATTTTTAGAAAATAATAAAAAAAAAGAGGTTGGCTGTATTTTTGAACTGCCTATCATTATGTTTAAGAATGTGGAATAAATAAGAATCTCTGTTCAAATGCACTGACAAATGAAAACCACTTAGTACCCAAAGGACTGTTACTCATGTTGCTCAACTTCTCTTAACCCTAAAATCAGTCTTCGGTAGCCGTAACTAAGAGCACAATGGCAATTGAACAGACAATTGTTTAGAATGACTATGTTAAAAATTAGTCATAAATCATCAGATTCTTGGTGTAGAGAAAGGCTAAAAAATGTCTTTAGAAGACTGCATCTCCCATAGAGACCTTTCAGAGTCAAAGTCTGCTCCAAGGCATATAATGTAGGAGAGGTATTGCAGCTACAGAGTTCCTCAGGGCACACTGAAACTTTAGCTAGGCCTGGTTTATCTTACCATATTCAATGAGTATGTTTGCCAGAAATGATAAGTCTTATCCTGGTATAACTACTACTGCAGATCTCTTTCCATCCAAAAAAAGTCCTCAGGTATCCCAGCTCAAATCTCATTTTGTGTCTTGCAAGTAAATCCTCATTTGACAACAAAAAGGTGTCTCATTTTCAATCAGAATCTTACACACAATTGCTTCCTAATATGACACCTAAAAATGCAAAGCTGAACATACTGTGTCCACATGCACAAGCACATGTGAACACATACACACAAACTCCTTCTCAAAACAACAAAAACCATGTTCTATTGTATGAGCCACTGAAGGTTATTCTCTTATTTTTACACTGCAGCCTTGACAAATAAAACCGCAGAAAGCATGAGGAATGTATGGTTTCAGTGCCAATCTCTAATCCAAAACCAGCTTTAAAGATTAAGATTTTTTTTTAAAACAATTTTGAGCACAGTTAAGCCAATTCTGTACTAGTGTTCTGTCACAAAGGAACAGAAATGACCGACATATTAACATTTCAGTACTTGGCTTGCAAAATGAAAAGAATGGCTCAATAAGAGTGCATAACCCTAGAGAATAACAGTGCAATCCTGGAGTTGAGGGACCTCAAGGACAACAGAAGTTAGGCATTTTTTGTCACACAGATGCAAGCTGAAAAGGAAACTACATTTTTTTGTGTCGACGAATCTCAATTACAAATTGGGCAGTGTGGTTGAGATACTTAGAATCACAGAATATCATGAGTTGGAAGCAACTCACGAGGATAACTGAGTCCAACTCCTGACTCCACAGAGGGCAACCTAAAAGTTAAATGACATATCTAAGAGCATTGTCCAACCACTTCTTGAACACCAACAGGCTTGAGGACATGACCACTTCTCTGAAGAACTTCTTCCAATGCTTGAACACCCTTTCAGTCAAGAACTTTTTCCTAATATCCAGTCTGAAGTTTCCATGACACAGCTTTAAGCCATTCCCTCTTGACCTATCACTGGACACCAGAAACAAGAGATCAGAACCTCCCTTTCCACTCCTCCTTATGAGGAAGCTGTAGACAGCAACAAGGTGAGCCGTAAGTCTCCTCTTCTACAAAGTGAACAAGCATAGTCTCCTCAGCCCCACCTTGTAAGTCATGCCCTTTAGTCCTTTCACCATCTTTTTTGTTTTCCTTTGGACACATTCTAGTATTTTTATATTATTTTTGTATTGTGGAGACCAAAACTGCACACAGTACTCAGACACCACACCAATGTTGAGTATAGTGGGACAATAATTTCTCTTGACCTGTTAGCTCTACTGTGCTTAATGCACCTCAGGATATGGTTGGCCCTTTCAGCCTCCAGGCCACATTGTGGACTCACATTGAGATAACCATCAACCAAAACCCTCAGATCCTGTTCTGCAAGGCTGCAGCCTTTTGTCCCCCAGTCTATATGTACATCCAGAATTACAGCGTCCCAGGTGCAGAATCTGGCATTTGCCCTTGTTAAATTTCACAGCTGGAGATTGCCTAGCACTCTAATCTATCAAGATCTCTGTGTAAGCCTCTATACCCTTGAGGGAGTCAATGGTTCCTCCTAGTTTAGTATTGTCAGCAAACTAACTTAGTGTGCACTCAAATCCTGTGTCCAGGTCATTAATAAAAACATTAAAGAGAATTGGCCCTAAAATTGAGCCCAGGGGAACACCACTAGTGACTGGCCATCAGCTAGATGTTACTCCAAATACTACAAATTTTTGGGCCCCATCCTTCAGCCAGCTGTTCACCCATCATGTTGTGTACATTTTGGCCAAAAGAATACTGTGAGGGCAATATCAAAAGCTTTGCTTAAATAAACAAACCCCACATCCACTCCCTTCCCTTTCTCCACTAGGCAGGTAACTTTGTTATACTAAGTTAGTAAGGCACGACTTTCCCTTCATGAACCTATGTTGGCTTTGACCGATAACTGCATTGTCTTTCAAGTGTTTTTCAGCAATCCCCAGAATAATCTTCTCCATAGTTTTACTAGACACTGAAGTGGGACTGACAAGCCTATAATTAGCAGGGTCTTCTTTCTGGCTGTTCTTGAAAATTGGAATAACATTTGTTAGCCTCCACTAGACCAGGACCTCCCCAGACTCCCAAGGCTATTGATTACTGTGGGAGGTCTTACAATAACATCAGTCACCTTTTTTAGTATGCTAGGATAAATCCCATCAGGTCCCATAGACTTACATATGTTCAATTGCAACAGTAAATCCAGTACAAATTCAAAGACAACTGGGAGGCCATCATACCCCCAGTCATGGTTTTCCAACCCAGGGCCCCAGGGGTCCCAGCAGCCATCATTGGTGTTCAAGACAGAGGCAAAGGTGGCATGAAATGTCTCTGTTTTATCTTCATCCCTATTTGTGAGGTGACAACCAACCTCATCAAATAATAGACCAATGCTTTCTTTAGTTCTTCTTTTGCTATTAGCTTACTTTAAAAAGCCTTTTTTGTTATCCACCACAGTACTGGCCTGCTTCAACTCCAGTTGGTCTTTGGCTGTACAAATTTTCCCTCTACAATGGTGAATAGGAGCTCTGTAGTCCTCCTGTGCAGCCTGACCCTGGTTTCAAAGTTTATACATTTTCTTTTTACACCTAAGTATCCAGAAGGACAGCCCTGTTCAGCCAACTCAGCCTTCTCTCCCACTTGCTTGACTTCTGAAACATTGGAATTGCTGCCTTCTGTACTCTTTTAAAAGGTGGCTCTTAAAAAGATAGCATCTCTGCCAACAGTTTTTCTCATATTGCCAAAGATTTTAAGCTCAACAGTTTCATGATCACTGTGACCAAGACAGCCACCAATCATCATTTCACCCATGAGACTATCCATATTTACAAACAACACATCTAGGAGGGCACCTTTCCTACTCGGCTCCCTTAGCACCTGTATCAAAAAGTAATCTTCAGTGTGCTTCAGGACCCTGGCAGGCTTTTGGAGTGGGCCCTTGCAAACCTCATGAAGTTCAACTGGGACAAGTTCAACAACCTGCACCTGGGTGAGGGCAATCCCCAGTATCAGTACATACTGGGGGATGAAAGGATTGATAGCAGAGAAGGAGAAGGACTTGATACAGGTGGATGACATAGGCCAGCAACATGCACTTCCAGCCCAGAAAGTCAACCATATCTTGGGCCACATAAAAAGAAGTGTGGCCAGCAGGTCGATCGACGTGATTCTCTCTCTCTACTCTGGTCTGGCGAGGCTCCATGTGGAGAACCGCATCCATCTCTGGGGTCCCTAGTAAAACAAACACTTGGATCTCTTAGAGCAGGTCCAAAGGAGGGCCACAAAAACAGTCAGAGGGCTGAAAAACCTCTGCTATGAAGAAAGGCTGAGAGAGTTGGGGTTGTTCAGCCTGGAGAAGAAAAGGCCCTGAGGACACCTTATTGTGGTCCTTCAATACTTAAAGAGGGCTTATAAGAAAGATGGAGACTTTTTACTAAGGCCTGTAGTGGCAGAAAAAGTGACAACTGTTTTAAACTGAAAATGGGCAGATTTAGGTTAGATGTATGGAAAACCTTTTTTTACTTGGGCTGGCGAGACCCTGGAACAGGTTGCCAGAGAAGTTGTAGATGTCCCATCCCCAGAAGTGTTCCAAGTCAGGTTGGATGGCGCTTTGAGCAATCTGACCTAGTGAAAGATTTCCATGCCCATGTCAGGGGGGTTGGACTAGATGTTCTTTAAAGGTCCTTTTGAACCCAAAACATCCTGTGATTCTATGAATTTCCTAGACCTCTTCAGATCTGCTGTATGACAGTCCCAGTTAACATCTGGGAAGTTGAAGTTACCCATAAGGACAAGGACAACTGATTTAGAGGAGGGCATTAATTCCTTATGGACTAATACATCAGTGCCATCACCCTGGCTGGCTGATCTGTAGTAGACTCCTACAACAACATTTGCTTTATTAGCTTTTCCCCTAATCCTTACCCAGAGGCTCTCAACCATGTCACCCCTAACTGCAAGCACCTTACAGCCCAACCCCTCCTTTACACACAGCACTACCCCTCCGTCTCGCTTGCCCTGCCTGTCTCTCCTGAAGAACCCATAACCGTCCATCACAGCGTTCCTCCCTCCAAGTCTCACTTAGGCCAACATCGTTGTAGCTCTGCGACTGAACCAAAGCTTCCAGTTCCTCTTGTTTATTCCTCATACTGCAGCCATTAGCATACAAACATTTGAAACGGGCTCCACTGTGTCTGGACAGAGTGAAAGCCCTCACTAGCACACCATCACTTAAAGCTCATCGTGCTGTCCCAGAGCTTATCATGAATAACTCTGTCCGGCCTTGCACCTCTGCATGGTCAGCTTCCCGAGCAATGACCACGGCCTGGGCTTCTGCAGGAGAGGGCAGCCAGTGCCTCGGGCACATGGAGGGCTGCCACACTTCAAGGCAACGCTTCAAGCAAGTGACTGCAGCACGTCGCACTGACTGCAGCACGTGCCACTGCACTGAAGTTTCATGCTGTGGACCCCACTGAGACCTTGGCCCTTGGAGAGAAAAGCCAGCCCAAGAAGGCAGGCCAGCCCCTTTGCCGACTGCCACCTTGCATTGAGCTGCAAAGATGGGGCCAGGTTCATGTTTGTGGGGGGTCCCCCTTGTCCCCATTGCACAAACACCATCTTGAGTGCTCCAGGATGGAGAAGTTGGGGAGATACCTGCTTCTTGTTTCCCTCTGTACTCCCACAACAGCTCCAACTGGCACAGGAGGGGAGCGTCTCAGGGCAGAGCTGGGAGTGTGGAACAGAAAGGGGAGCAAGTACGTGATGCGGAACAGGGCTTTGCTCGCCCCCATGATATACCATATGAGTGTCTAAGCAGACCTGGATGGGAAGAAATGCAGGTGTGTGGAAGATCAGGTCTCCAGGGTTTTTTTGCTTTCCTCTCTAGCAGGAACAATGGGCCCTTGCCGGGGTTCCTCTGGGTCATTTTTTGAGTACTTCAGATTTGCAAGAATAAACAATAGGGATATGGTCCCTGGATCCAAAATTAGAGTATTCATTGAATAAGACAGTAAAGTACTGAGATGATAGATGTGACTTTAGTCCATACATCTGTATCATCTTCCCAGCAAGGCATGCATGATAAATCATCAGCATCCTATCTACTTCACATAACCATGTGCATCATACCCTTAACAGTGATAACTAAGTCTTCTCTTCCTACCTTTACTCCCTATGCTTGTCTTGTGGTTTTTTTGTTGTGTTTTATTTTTTTTTAAATAAATTTCAGTTTTCTTAAAAAATTAAAAGAACGATGTTTCTGTAAAAGCAACTGGAAAACTCTTTAAAAGGGCCTATGTAAAGCAGCAGTCTCCCACGAGCACATTTGTTTCTATAAAATACTTTGTACTCAGAAAATCAAATGATGTAATGACTATTCTATGTTTTCAGTATGTTTTTTAGGGAAACATAAGTCATTTCCTCCATTATTTACAAAAAGATAGAATGAGCTGCAAATACCTATGCATACAGTGAAGTAAATTCAGAATTCAGTATTCAGCAGCTACTACCATCTGGTACATTTTCACTTGCACCTTTCCTGGGCTGCTGCTGAACACATCACCATTCCAAAGAAGGCGCTTTGTTTAAATTGCTGACTTGCAGCATTTGCAGTTTTATGCTGGACAGGGAAAATATAAATACACTCCATTCCCTCATCTTTCTACAGCCTCCTCAGACTTCCATTTGTGACTGTTCTTAATGTTCCTGAAAATGGTGCATAACTGTTAGATGACAAATAAATGCCTGCACTGAAGTCAGATGATTCTTTATGACAAAAGAGCAGGAACTTATCCAGAGTAGTCAGATGCTTCACTAAAATGGATATTAAAGGCAGTTTTTACACTCCAATCTCAGGCAAAGAATTATGAAAAAGTGGATCAGTTCTGGATGTAAGTGATGGCTGTTTAGTGATTTCAGTTAGACAATAAATTACTTGCTCTGTTTCTGGGTATAAACACACACCTTACACTTAAGGATCAGAAAAGAACACCTGGCAGGAAAAGTACAACTTATTAGAAAACCGGAACTGCAATGAATGCCAGAATGACTCTGGCTTCCACGGCAATAGAATTTGACATATGCAGAGGGTGTAAGCAGGGCTGAGGACTAAGCACTGGCTCATACGTATAGCTGTCAAAAGTGAATCTCCATACCAAGAGCTTCTGGAAGGATTACACAGATCAGACAGGCCAAAACTGGGGGATTTCACTGGAGCAACACAGCAAAGGGACATGCAACGCTGATAGCTCTGGGGTCCACAGCTTACCGGCTAGCTGAAAGAGCCATCATCCCTCAAGGCAATGGTCCGCTATTGTCTTGCCTTAAGGGTTTTCCAGCATTGATCACAGGATAGGAAATTAAAAATATGAATTAAGACTGCGAAGGAAAGCAGAATAGCTCAAAGTATGTTATTGCTCATAGGTATTTTTTAACCATGTGTCAGCCTAATTGGCGACTAGCACGGTGTCCTTTCCCTTCCAGTGTTGCAGAGAAAAAGTCACTTTCAAGACAATGACAGAGCACTTACCATTATTATTTCTGGTCAACTTGCTTTCTATAGTACAAAGACAAAGAATGATAACTACAGATACCTAAATCTGCATTTCACGTCTATACATTTGCTGACCAGAAACGATGGCATTCCAGGCTACCAATCCACAGAGATGAGTTAGCTTTCCACTCCCCTTTATGTTTTTCAGGAAAAAAATACAACCAGATTGCACTGTGGTGTTGCCTGAGAGAGCCACAGTGGCAGCAAACATTCCAGTCTGGAGTCCAGGGCAGATGAGCATGGATTCACTTCCAGGTCCATGGTAGAAAGTGGGCTATCTCAGCCAAACACACTTCAGTGCCTAGTGACAGAACAGAAAATGGCGAATTTATAGCAATTTCTGCCTGGGACATTGTTGTATTGCTAGCAGAAATATTGCAGTTATAAACACTGTACAGTTGATATGTATTTAGTTATGCATTCATGCTTTTGCTAAGCCTGTTATCCCTGCTTTAGGTAAGCTTGTTAGGAGCAACCAGTTAAATCTTTGCTAGGATAAATCACTACTTGCCCATTACATGTATTCACTACTTTTGGACAGACACTTTTCCTACATACATTACTTGGAAAACAGTAGCAAAGTTGATTAATGCAACAGAAGCCCCAAACCAGAAAGAGTACTCTAAAACTACTGCATTGGTCTTAAACCTGTGAATCTCAAAAGGTTCCTCTCCCCCAAATTTGTTACCAGTCATGTACCCGACAACAATATCAGCTCCAGTCTAACCCTGGAAATTAACCTAACATCACTTAGATGTTGATCATATAATTTGTTTGAGGTCATTCATACATTTGCTGTCATGGTCTGGTTTAAAATATGAATTTTAACGTAACAGATATTTTAAAAATAAATAAAAATTCTGTTTCACTGACTTGGCAACTGAGGTATACAACTCTGTTCCTCGGCTACATGAAAGTCTTTGTAGTAGGCCAGATCAATAGGGAACTACCATTGTGTTGTCAACGTCCTTTACTTTGATCTGGGTCCCACTGACTCACTCTCTGTATGCCCTTCACAGGCAAACAATGTGTTCACAGTATTAAAAGACTAGACAGCTTTCTGGAGGTCATTTAGTGCATCTCCCTAACCAAGGAGCAACGATGTATACTGTGTTCAAGCTCAGTCGGACTGTGCAGTGCAGAAATGCCGCAGGCCATGTGAAATACAAATACTGAATACTTGCCTCTCTAAACTGACAGGCCTCTGGTGTATGGGAGGTAAGTAGAGAAATGGGGTCGTTACTCCACAGCCTTGCTAAATTCTGTAAAGGATGTATAATACGACAGTATAACAGATACAACAGGTAGATGAGAAAACAAGAGCTGATTTCAGTTGGACTGTCAACATATAAAAGCAATACAGGAAAACACAAGCAATCTCTAACCAGTGAGGAGCGGTTTCTGTTTCTACCTGTCCACTCAGTGAAAAATGCTATGACTGCAAAGTTACACCTGGAAAAATCATCAAAGGCATCTGTAAAAATAGCTTAGCAAGAAGAGGAGCTAAGATACACAAAAACTTTCATTAACAAACAATGCATATTTCCACCATGCATAATTTAGCTCTATACTACCTAGCAATGCATATAAATGTCTACACAGGCATCCACCCACAGATCTATGTCAGTTTGTGCTGGAACTTTATCTTCTGATGCTGCCCAAAGGAGAAAACGAAACATCTTCCCCCATCCAGAATGGGCTCCTAGATGTCCTGCTAATGGCCTAAGTTCTAGTTCGACAATAACTTCCTACAAATAGTCATACCAGACCTGAAACATTTTGAAGTCCCTCCCTAACCTGTGATTTTGTAAGATAGAGATATGTTCAAGGGAAGCTAAAGCAAGGCAAAGAGATATTGACTGAATTACAGCTCTGCAGGCAGCTGGCTGAATTCAAACACAAATTCAGATCACCTTAAGTCATCATTTCCCCTTCACATTCCTTTGTTCTCCGTTAAGGGAATGCAAAAACTTGTAGTAGCCTTTATGTAATCCATTTTTGTACAGAAGGAGCAAACATCTGCTTTGAATTGCAATTATCCAGATTTTAAGTTGAAAGAACAAGTGGAAAGAGAGAAAAAACACTAAACAACTTCTAAATCAGCTTTCATCAATTTGAATAAAAAATGGCTTCCCATTCCTGCATAGTCAGAATAATTTAAATGTCAACATACCACATTAAAGGACATACAGTTATAAAGTAATGGTACAACTAAACACTTTATAGAAGAGAAAAATTTCTTTGCCCTTCAGATGAGGTATCCCTATACCATGAATTTTTGTCATGACGTCTTTCAAATAGAGCTATAGTTCAAGAAAATTTTGACACTGAAAACAGCATACAGTGCAATAGCCTACTTACACAGCAGTGCTTTCTGCTGAGCGCACATTATGGTTACCATCTTGGACCTACAATCATTGTCGGTGAGTTTACAGGTGAATTTCAAGGTTTTTTTTATCTATAAGGTTTGGAGTGCTTATCAGCACCTCAGAACAAAGCTGTTTCTGTCTCTATTCCATTTTGCACACCTTTCCAATAAGGTATGTATTCTGGAACTTCATAATTCTATAAAGGAGTAGTAAGGAAAATTTATTTTGTTTTTGTTCATTTTAGTAACACTCCATTGATTAATTTCTCTGCAAAGATACTTTAGATCTGGTGTCTTCACAAAAGCCAACTTGTGAGTATGTTTCAAATCCCACCCTTCATTCTCCTATCAAGGGCCAAATGGGATATCTCAGCAAAGTATAGCATTGATGTACTTCACAGCTGACAATGATGTCGCTTCACGGATTTTTAAAAAAAAATTATGATGGAGATAAAATTGTTATAAACTCTAACTTATTAGTTCAGTGTTGTCTTCCATTACAGAAAGCACCTAATACCATTTGTTAAAACGACAAGCAATAAAAAAAGCTATGTTAAAATACACTTTGAAAAAAATAAAAAAGTTGCATACTCATTAAGGGTGCACATATAGAGTATGATAACTGCAAGCTATTAGTTCATATGACACGATAAGTTCTTTCAAAGTACACAACCAGAAAGACATTTTGTATGGAAATAAAATATCTGTATTCAAGGCTCATTGCCTGTAAGAAAAAATTTCTCCTATAAGAAAAAGTATTTATATCTATAATCTTTCCCCGCTCCTCTTCCCACAAATAAAAAGACCACCTGAAAAAATTTGTCCAACACTAAAAAAACACAATAAGTCACACACCAGGTTTCAGTTGAATGCATTTGTAAATGGCTGAGTTATAAACTCCTTGAAATCAAGTTTTATAATGAAATGCTGATAGACCCTTAACTTTAATGGCTCTTCCAAGTGCTTCTAGAGAAGGCATTACTTACAATGTCGTAAAGTAACGTTTAAAATGCTGCAGAACTTTCTCAAGGCAAGATAAGCAGGTGTTTGAGAGGGCAGTACTATTTAAACCTCACTGATTTATGGGACATGCTGCATGAAAGGCCAATAAGCTTTATGGGAGCTCACAGCAGAAACTCCAGACTTTAGTAGACACAGTACCACTATTGTCTGAAGATCACCAATGCATAATAATTTTCATGTTGTAATATTTAAGCTCCTACATTTTGTACATGTTACCAGTAGTGAAATATATACCTCGCCTCACAGGTTAGGGCTCTCTTTACTGGTGTACTTTTCACAGAGTATTGCATGTAATAAAATCCATTGCTCAGCTACTTCATTATACACTGTAGTGAGTAATCTGGTCCTTAGGTCTTTAATTGTTATTCTAGCAACACCGTTTCTGACCTCTTCCAAGACTTTCAGCCTTTTGCTCAGACTCCTTTAAGCAGAATTAAAAGCAGAAGATAAGTGAAAATTTACCTCCCATATTACCCAGTGGTCAAAATCATCCTCTTGAAAGTCATTTTGCTATTGGAAAAGCAACCAATAAGCCATCAAACCACTTTGTGTACCTGATTAGCATTTTCTGCTTGTTAACACACACACAAATCAATAATTTTATGGCTATGGGACTCAGTCTTAATGATTTAGCGAGACTGTAATTTACTCCAGACAAAACGAAAAAAATAGCGAACAAAAAAAGCCACTTACAGCTCTCAATAGCAAACTCCATTACAGAAAATGGGTAGAAAAAAAGATGGTTACTGCTTAGGCTGTAGTTAGTGCTAAAATACCTGGTATCTGTGGATAATTACTTCCACTTTCTCTTAAAAAAACAAAGCAGTTCTTGGTGCACACTCCCTCTATACTTCTGGTGTTACAAGAGAGAATACCATCAGCTCCATACTGGTGCATGTGGTAAGTAAGTATTAAGTCAAAAGTTCAGAGAGAAAAGAAGCTAGATTACAAACCCATTCAATTACCCTCAAAATAAATTTGGACACATTGTTTTTTTGTTTTGTTTTGGGTTTTAATTTTTTTTTAAATCAACTTACCTGTACATTGATATTATTTTAAGAAACCTAGACAAGGTCATGTGGGAATTGCAAAATATATGCACCAACAAAGGCCAGATTCCTAGTACACAGGATTTGCAGTGAAAATCACAACACATTCTTTACTCCCGTTCATTCCATTACCGATTGACTTTATATACTACTAGACAACAGGTAGTTTACACAGCACTAGCACAAGTAAAATGTAGACAGTATGTACAGATGCAACAACTAAATTCACTTTAATACTATAATCAAACCATGCTTTGCAGTTAGAGTCTGCAAGTTAAAATTCAGATTTCTGTCACTCACTTATTTAATATTCTCACTGAGCAATATTTATGCAAGCAGAGAGGTAAGAATCACAGGAAGTAGAACAACTTACTCAATGAAACACTATTTAATTAACTGCTATACAAATATCATGGAGCTGAAGTCTATCACAAAACTGATTATGGCCTTCGTTTTACTTGATGTGGTCACCACCGAGTTACGCTTTGGCATAAGAAAAGTTCAGCACTAGTAGAGGTACAATAAATCCAAGATTCCCTGACCACTACTTTTTATTCATCAGTAGGTACAGTAAAACCAAAAAACAGTCTTCAGAATAATTATCATCTTATGATATTGGGCTGACCCCTCTTCCCATAGACTTGGTCTCCTTACTTGTCTGACACATTGACTTGGTGGACAAAAAGAAACATTCCTGATCTGGATTAAATTCCCCTGTTCTCCAGGTACCATCTACTGCACCTGAAGACTATATAGAGTAATACTTGTACCTTCTGTGCAAGGCTGAGACCTAAGTTTAGAGCAGATATGAGACAAAAGTAAACTGACAAGAGTTAAGAAGTGAGATAACGCTTCAGTGTTGTTTTGCTTCACGACCCATTGTAGGGGTCATCCACGTGAATATAGTACTTTTTTCTTTTTTTTTTTTAACAGTTTAAAGAATGGCAAGTCCATACTTGGGATCTAAAGGAAGCTCTACTAACAAATGCCCAGTTTCATACACCTTACTGTAAAGAATAATTTCAGATGAAATTTTTGTAACACTATAAACGAATCCATGTTTTTTATTTTGCCTAGGCCCATGTAGTTGGACAAGTTGCAAGCCTACTCAGACCTTTTATCATAAGTAACCTGTTCTTTGTCTGTAACACAATGGCAAGGAAGCAATCTTTGAGCTGTTTTAGGTTTCACTGTGGACTTTTTTTCTCATTTATTTTCTTACCACCTTCTCACTACTTTTTTTCCCTTTTAGGGCTTTGCTCTCTTTACCATCAGTCCTGAAAAAATAGATCATTGCCTTTAGATAACAGTGAAGGATAAGGAGGACAGGAGCAAGGACAGAAGTCCTTGTCCACTGACCTAGAGAAAGGGTCACAATAATGTTGAAATTACAGATCCTTTAAAAGGTGATCAAACAAATCATCCAGAGCACATAGGTTTGGTATCATCATGATATATTGTACTGCTTGGCTGTTCTTCTCTTCCATCCTATTCTTCATGTTAGCAGGAAACAGAATTCACAAGATTGTACTCCCCTGAACATATCAGTAAGTTATAGTCTTGTCCTTTTCAGTCTCCTGCTGGTTCAAATAACAAGAACCAGTAGGAAGGATAGTTCAAAGATCTTATGAGTGACTGCAACAAATCCAGAATCCTTGAGGTGGTTGTTGGGTACCCTGCACCAACAAGCTTAACACAGTTGCAGTCTCCTTCATTTTTTTCACATTCTCAGCAGAACTTAAGAAGAAATCTTCTTTATTTTTGCTCTGAGTGAACAAGTGAAGACTGAGGAAGGAAGAGACTAGAGTGTGGTTACCCACACTTAGGGGATATGAACTCATCCTTATCTTCCTTATCTGCTCCTCCTAGCCTCTCCTGCCAACTTGGCACTTTAGGGTTTAGACAAAGCATAAACAGAAAGTAGTCTCCAAACTAAAAGAAAAATATTTTTAGCTACTTTTTCTATGTGGTTTTGGTACAAATAAGCATTGTTCTATCAACAAAGCATAGGTCCTCGTGGCAAGCCTCAGTATCTTTTCTAATCCTTAACTCTTCCTTCAGTTAAGGAAGGAAGTATGTGTCCACTCTGAAATACTAAACACGCATAATGACCCTACAGAGTTATTTGTATTTTCTCTGCAGACAAGCAAAGTCCTAAGCTCCCTTTTCATCGCACTTCCTTCACTTCCCCACTATCTCAGCTGCAGTATTTTACTTATTTCAATTATATTTAGCAAATATTATAAGGGTAGAAGAGTTGCATAGTACCTCAAAGAGATTGTCTTAAGAATTTATTGGAAAGATTTTCATCCCAGTTTTATTCAGCAAATGTTGGAGTGTTCTGCCAATTTTCACAGCAGATCAGCAAAAAGCTCTTTAGCACAGGTGTTTCCAGGACTGGAATTTGTTAGGAAAAGTTACTGTTCAACAGCTTATGGCCCTTTTAAAGCCAAAAAATATCTCTAACATTTTTCAAGATCCTGTTGAAAATATCTGCACGTTCCTTGTAGAGGCACTTTGCCACAGATCTGATCATCTGAAAATTAACGCAAATAATATGTTATGTTTCTACCTCTAAAGAGTACTTTATCTTGTGGGTTCTCATTTATTGCATTCTTATACATTTGACAGTCAGTTAGCTTAATCTTTAATCACATCTTTCATAATCAAATGATGGATAGGGGTGGAGCTGGGCTACTGTGATGGGGAGTTACTCCTTTAAAAACATAAGTCAACCGGTCTTATTTTAGTTCATTTTAGCACACCGTATCCTTTGACTTATTGCCAATTCTAAGAGTTACCACAGCAGTGCTTAATAACAATGTGTGGTTTCTGACATTTATTTATAGTATACTAAAACCAAAATCAGGCTGGGTGGTAACAGTTTTAGACCACCTGAGATGTCTTTAAATCTTCAGCACATGTTTAACTGCAGCAAGACCAGCAATAATCCCAAATATGCAGTCATCACACTATTGGCTGATTCATTCTTTAAAGTTATAGATTCATTTCAGGGAACTATTTTTCTCAAGTGTCTTTTTGAAAAATAGAAATGGTTTGCTGTGAATCTTTTTATCAGTTAAATAATGGAGAAGTACTTGGACAGATAATAGTGGGTTTTTTAATTTTATTTTAAAGCAAAACCATGTGTGCACAGTAAATCAATGGATTTTCTGGAATTAATTTAATTTTTTTTCTTCAACCCTCTTTGCTTCACATGAAACAAGAACTGTATGTTTAGTGTGAGCCAGTTTCAGTTGTTTGTTTAGTTTTCTGAGTGTGTAGTTGTGAGATTAAGATGTGTATCATGCAGTAACTAATTTAGAAAAACTATACTTTATTTCAAATTTTTCTTTAAAGAAGTATTTCCTAAGTATCTGAACGGTATTTCATATTAATAATAAGGTGAGAGAGTAAGCAACACTATTTTTAGTAACCATGAGACAAATCAGTCCCCTTTTCCTCTGTCTCTGTTATCGTTTGAAGTGAAGGACACAATTTGTCCCCTGTCCAGCAAAGCACTTAAGCATTTGTAGTCTCCTGGACTTCAATAGCATTATTCACGGGCCCAAAGTGAAACATGCTTAAGCACTCTGGGGGATCAGTGTTGCTGAGCAAAGGCAGCAAAGCAGAACCTAGTACCGAACCTCTAGTGTTGGAAGTACTGTAATAGTAATAGTGTAGTTTTTCAGGAACAATGGCTTTTAAATTTTTAACAATAAACTTGAATGTAAAGGGAATTATGAAATACATCACTTTGCTGTTTTAAAAAGGATAATTAAAATAAAAGGAAATTTATAATAACTGGTGTTAAAAAGCAGAGAAATCAACATTGATTCGACACACAAAGCTGTCTGAGTCAGACACACCCTTGGTGTGAATTGGGATAGGTTCAGAATACTGGAAATTTCCTGACAGGTGCAGAGCCTTCAGTTTCCACTAGTTTCATACTAGTGCTAAATGTTTTTAATTTAACTTGCGGCGACCTTTAATTACAAGTGCTTTTCTACTCCACCAGCAAACAATGTTACTATGAAAAATGAGTAAAGTCTTCATGAGCCAAACACATCTGCCAATAAGTAGTTGACGGTTAGTGTAAACAAACTTTCTTACCTATAGCAATTAAATCAATGGACTAAATAGTTTTAGCATTTGGAATCACTTTGCAACAGGCTGTCAAACAAGCTCTCATCCCACAGACTCAGTCTAGCTGAGATTTTCAAGTTACAAGAATTTTTTTTTGTGCGCAGTATCCCAGTTCCAAAAAAAAAGTAAAAGAGTGCTTGCTTGTCTTTATTAGGAGAGAAGAAAAGAAGGAAAAGCATATTTATTAAGAAGTATATTAATTCAGTAAATCTGTGTGATTTACTTTTGTTTTTTTTAATTTGGCTTAATTTTAGAAATCTAATCACAGGAGACAATAATGAAGGCCAAATCAGAATAACCTCAGATGTAAAGAACTGTTTAAACTCACTATTTTCATGCAGGGTAGTTATAGTCACTACTATTATCAGGGAAATACAGATGACATAAAAGCATTCTGTGAGAATTGCTCTTAAAAAAAAAAAAAAAAAAAAAAAAAGCCACTTTTCCTGCAAGAATCTTATTTTTAATCAAATACACTTTACTCTTCAAGCAGGAAGGCAATTTGCTATTGCAGATGTTTTTGCTAAGTGATGGAATGTTCAGTCATGCAGCAGCAATTGAATCCTGAAATTCAGTTTGTCTGTGCTAGGCAAGAAAAACCTTTTGGGTTCAAGCATGCACTACATTACAAGGGGAGGTACTTAAAATACATGAAGGGCAGGCCATGCATTTTATTTGGTAAGACTGAAATACATCTTGCAACGTGGGGCTTTGATGATATTCATATGCTAACAATATACCATTTCCTCCAAGTGCTCAATACATTGGAATAAAAAGACATAATTTGCTGACATTGTGCTGAACACTTCCTGTCCAGAATACTGATCAATTGTCATTCAAGGCTAATTCACCCAAAATAGCCTTCAACATAACCTTTATTCTTTTAACACTTTAAAATTCCAGTTAAAATAATTTACCATTTTACAGAATAAAACGATGAAACAAAAACCGTAACTGTATTTTCACTCTGCTTCTAAAATGCAGTTTAGTGCCCCGGGGACTCCTTTCATCTAGTGTAAGTGCTGGCATATGATGTGATTGTTAACATAGCTGGCCAGCAGATGAAGTGAATTATCTAAACTGCCAAGGCTCCTACTTTCATTCCAATTTAAACATCAATTTAACACAGAAACTGAAGGGTATTATGAAAGCTTTAGTATGAACCATTTCAGACATAAAAAAGAAATAGAAGGATTTCTTAAAGCACCAAAACAAACAAATAGGTAATGCATTGAACCTGAAAATGAGCTGGAAAATGATCATTGCACAAAGGTGTGTCTACCTAACTCCCCATGCTGGTAAATTAACGCAGTATACCCCGGGCACCTTGTAAAAAATGAATCACCTGTATGAATCCACAAGGGTGTTATCCAGAAGGAACTGTTATACCAAATAATTAAAGGGGGAGCCTGTAGTCCACAAATATTTGGTTACTTTTTCTAAGGGAAAACAGTTTGAAGCACATTCTGGCCTTTAAGATATTTAGGAAATATTTTCTCCAGTTAAAACAATTTTATTACAGTTTTCTCTGTGAGTCACTTAATCACCTTTTTTCTCAGCTGCTTCTTCCTCCATACAATAATAATTCTCTCCCTCTGTTCAATGTCATACCCACAAGGCTGTGAGCTCAGCAGCTGTCTTTGCACAGCACAATGTAGTTCCCTCTTATCTAAGGCACTGAGACATTACTAGAGAAAAAAACCACAAGCAGTATTAATCAGCTTTCCATGCACTAAGAAGATGTTTTAGTCTCAAAGCATGTGAGAAAACTGAACAAATGTTCTGGGACAAATGAAGTTTCTACAGAGAGAGAAGGGCCCCCCTTTTCAAGGATTTATGTGACTAGTTAGCAATTTAAAAAGGAATGACTAGTGTTAAGACATTGTTGTTTGTAGACACTTTGCATAGGAGAAGAAAAATAAATTAAATCAAAAAAGGTAAGCCATAAGTCTAGTATCTCTTCCTCCAGTACTACAGAGTATAAGACATGTTAAAATGAGAAGAAGCTGTTTCTAATGAGGTTAATCACAGTGCACACAATAGGCATGAGTACAGATTTTTGTAAAAGCCAAGTTAATTACCTACTAGCATAAATCATCTTAGTCCCTTAGTGGAAAGAAATGTTCTTTCTGCATTACACTTGAACAAGACTAAGAAGTTACCAAAAGGAAGGACAGCCTTTGAAGGCAAATATGAAGCAAGTATGGTTGCTGTGTTCTGGCATTAATGAGACTGCACTAGATACGCTTTACCCATTTTTGGTCAATATATTACAAAAAGAATAACAACAAGATTGCAAACAGCCCCCAGAATTATTCAAGACTTTGAAGATACAAGTTGGCTTCTAAAATTAAGGGAAAAAGAGACAAGTGACAAACTTCAGGAGAACATGAAATGAGGCAAACCTACAAAATTGGTCAGACCACTAATTAAGCCAAAGTACTGCTTTTGGACATAAATGGGAGAGGGGAAAAAAACGGCCCATCTGACCTCTTTTACATGAACAGTGGCTCTACATGGAACAGAGTGCCAAAGCAAAGAGGTGATGACAATCACTTTGAAGGGGATTTGACAATTTTGACAGGATGAAATCAGTCAACATAGCAATAAATGTTTGTTTTACATTGGCAATTCCTTATCGCCCTCAGCAAACTAGCTACCAAATCCTCAAATCTACAACATAAGCAAGAAGAAATAAGAAGTCCTGTCAGAAGGATGTACACACTACTCATTATCCAGAAAATATGACTGCATCATGTGTAGAGACCACTTTTCAAATACTTCAGTGCAGGTTCAAACATGTACATCCAAAACTCTGGATTTACACACTTTGGGTGCCAGATCATTTTCATGCAAAAAATCACCTAAGTTTCAAAGTGCCTAGGATTGAAAAAAAAAGCAATTTACAAAACTAGCAGCATTTACATATAACAACCAAAACTTTAGGACTGGCTCTTAAGGCCATTTTCCCACTCTGTGAACAGTTTAGTACTTAAATATAAACAAAAGTGTAGGCAGTGAACTTCAAGTTAGTATTTATAAAGGCAAAACTGTTTTCAAGTGACCTTCCACTCTTGGCAATCATGCACAAGAGGTATACAGCCTATAAATCAACAATTTCACCATCCAGTTTAACTGACCTTTCCCACTTAAAGGGTACTGAGGGAGCTGGTGGAAGCGCTCACCAAGTCACTTTCAACCATTTGTCAGCAGTCCTGGCTAACCGGGGAGGTCCCAGCTGACTGGAAGTTTGCAAATGTCATGCCCATATACAAGAAGGGCCAGAAGGAGGATCCTGGGAACTACAGGTTTGTCAGCCTGACCTTGGTGCCAGGGAAGGTTGTGGAGCAGATCACCCTAAGTGCCACCATGCAGCATGTACAGGACAACCAGGTGGTCAGGTCCAGTCAGCATGGGTTTATGAAAGGCAGGTCCTGCTTGACTAACCTGATCTCCTTGTATGACAAGATGACTTGCTTAGTGGATGAGGGAAAGGCTGTGGATGTTGTATACCTGCTTTGACACCATGTCCCACAGCGTTCTCCTGGAGAAACTGGCTGCCCATGGCTTGGAGTGGTGTACTATTTGCTGGGTAAAAAACTGGCTGCATGACTGGGCCCAGAGAATGGTGGTGAATGGAGTTAA
>NW_009593934.1:24908-63577 GCF_000690535.1 Cariama cristata | reverse complement strand
TGTTTTTATGAAACTGAGTTTTGTCCTATTCTTGAGATGTATCAGCATTGCCTGTACTGCCAAGAAGTCTTTAGCCAGCAGTGACTGAGACCAAGGTTAAGATAGTGCCACCCATCTTTAAATAAACACAGAAGTATTTATTCAGAACAGCAGCATTGTAGAGAGTGCAAGCAAGCTCAGGGGGGCTGTTTTCCAGCCAATACCTTCCTCTTGTACCTGTTGCAAAAGCCTATCTCCTTCCTGCTCCAGATCTTCAGGTCATTCTCTGACCAGGTCTCTGGGTCTTTGCTATCTCAGGACAGAGGAGAAAGAAAGGAGACCACTCAAAAAAAGAAAGAGACACCCTCCCTCCACCAACGGAAAACAAAAAAAAAAATCCACAGACCTATATCCCAAAGCAAAGACACCCCCCAAACATTCTAGAATCATACACGTTTGCTATTGGGGGTACAGTTTTCAAAAGCCTGGGGCAGCCAGCATTAGATATCAGAGATGATTGTCTGTTAGTTACTGTAGGATTTTATTCTCTGTGGCTATTCCACACCCTGCAATCTATGTTGGATACAGTCACTAGTAAGCCCAACACAGACAATAGCTCAGAAGGAAGGAAAAGGAGAAGGAAAAGAAAAAGAGGCAAGAAGCTGTGCTTCTGCAGCATCTGCACTTGACATAAGTGTTGAAATATTCTATGCATGCACCTCTATGCAATAATGACTAGATAATCCCTGTTGCCATCCACAGGAGTCATGCTTCTGCAGAGCTGAAATCACAGTAATGGGAAGAAAATGATTCATTCAGACAAAAAAAGGAGTTTATTCTACCCAGAAGGAAAGCAAGTCTCTTCCACTGCATTTAGAAAATTATTTTGAGAGAGAAAAAAAGAGTACAGTTTTCTTTGCCTTAAGTATATTATTCCATCTCAGGTGATAAAGCTAATCTACACAGAGATAAGTGGATAACTTATCCAGAATGTTACATACTGTATCATCACCTTTATTGAACGTATATTCTCAATAGTATCACTTTGAAATGTTGTTGTTCAGCAATGAAAAAGAGCTCTGCAAGGACAAGCCACTGCTGCCAGGAGTGAGCGTTCATCTCCCCCAACCCCAAGCAAGCTGTGCCTGCTGATGCCAGCAAGGACTATGACCCCCAGGCACTCCAACGTCTCCGAAGAGTGAGGGTACAGGGTACAGGACACGCTGCATACTTCTGTTTCTTCAAGGGCTTTAGCACAATCTGCATGCAGCGTGTGAAATGCAGCAAAATTTCAGCATACTGAAAGGTTCACAATGTCCTTTTGCTAGCCTACTTCTTCAAAGCGATATTCTCTCATCAGCTTATCCTTCTTCTGGCCCTCTGCTTGAGGTCTTTGTCCTCTTCCCCTCCTCTCTACTGTGCATTAAAATTGAGCTCTATAGCTAAGCAGTCTTCTCCAGAAGCCAACTGTACAGCCTAATTTTATATTCTTCTGAAAATCCACACCCAGTGAAGTGTACTTTGAGGTAAATTTGAGGTCCTTTTATATAGTTTTACTCCTACAGGTCTTTTAGCATTTCCACCACTTCCTTCTGTACTAAATCCTTTATTAGGTTGCTGCTGAGCATGCAGGCTATTCCTGTTCCTTTAACTCTTTATTCTGGAAATGAGTTCTGTGTTAGGACTGTTTGATTGCGGAAAGAGGCAATGATATGCACAGCTTGGGGCAGGCAACAAGGAGAGCGTTGTCAGTGTAAAACTAAAACTACTAAAGCTACAGCAACAACAACAACCACCCCAGATGCAAGTATTGCTGCTAACAGTGGTACATTGTAGCTGCAAATAATTAACTTCCCCAAAAGTTAGATACTAGTATTTAAGGACTTATTCCAGAATCCTTGCTGACACTATGCAGATGACCATAGATATCATTCATACACGTAAGGATTATGAAAATTTACAGAGCTTGGACTACCCTTATCAAATCCTAATGTTGTAGTTCATTGCTTTTTGGCAAGGACGGTTCTTCACCTCTTGAGGCCTTTGAACTCCTTTATACCACATGTGGCTAAAGGGTGGCAGTTTTCTCACTTTTCCTTCCCAGCCTCTTATCTTTTTCAATTAATACGTTTTCCAGTTTCTTCCCTCCTCCCTTCTTTAACAGAATCATGGCTTTTATTCATTTCTCCTCAGACTCCCCAACTCTCCTTTGTCAACTCTCAGTTTCCCTACTCAACAAGAAGCTGCACGCTGGAGAAAAGCATCTGTTGATGTTGGCCAAGTGCTGTGGGAATGCAGAACTGAGGATGAAGGATAGCAGGTTGCTACTTCAGACCACAGATCTATACTTGTTAGCTACTGTTTTTTCCTCCACTACATAAAAGACCAGATCAGCAGCAGGGCAGAGAGAGATGTTGCTGTCAAGGGGTCACCTGCCATTTCACCTACAGGTATAACAGCAGGTTTTCAGCATATGTGAGAATTCTGCAGCTTTCTTCACCTCTCTTTGCCTTTGCTTCTGTGAAAAAGCAACGAACTATACTATAATAACAAACTACTTTCACCTACAGGTATAACAGCAGGTTTTCAGCATATGTGAGAATTCTGCAGCTTTCTTCACCTCTCTCTTTGCCTTTGCTTCTGTGCAAAAGCAACGAACTATACTATAATGACAAACTACACAGATACACTCCCCATCCCCCACCTTAAGGAGCTTTAGGAAAAGACGCCAGGAACAGTTCAGATCCACACTGAATCCTCTTGTGGAGCCAAGGACAGAAGATTTCAAAGCAGAAAACCCTCAGAAGCACAGTGCTCCTGTATAGCCCTAGTGCCTTGCATGAGAAGTCCCCGAAGTCAGAAACATTCTTTGGCTTGGTACTGTTTCCAGCTTTAGATCCTTTGAGTAGAATAGGAAGCAAGCTGCTTCTGAAGAGGGCAAAACTACGATGCTCACACAGTGAGTGAGGAAGTATAACTCAATTCTGCTAACCCTGCTAGGCATGCTAGTGTTCCTGTCTGGAGACAGGAGAGGATACAGTAGAATTCAAACTTATTTTTAGTTTTAATGCATTTTGTCAAGGAAAAAGGAGTTTAGAAAGTATTAGAGCATAAGGGTTTCTGCCACAAAGAAATGACCGCTGTGTTTTTTCCTCCCCCTTGCAACTCAAGTATTACACTAGACAGTTACCAGCACAAACACGCTACAGCAGCCTACTGCTGCTAACATCAAAACTGGATACCAAACACTACTTTCCCCAATATGACAGGCACTGAAAATTAAACTCCGTGTACTTCTGTTACCCGTTTTCAAAGTTGAAGACTGATGAGCAGAGCATTAGACTGAGGAACAAAAAAACCCAAACAGCTTCTCTCCTCATCACCTCTCAGAGCACCACCCCAACCATGCAGCTTAAACAGAGCCCTGGGTAGCACTACAGTGTGCCTGCAGAACGCAGAAATAGTCCGCAAGCCCCATACATTCCAGATATATCCCATTATAGCAGTCCCCTTGAAAGGCTTGCACAGATGTTTTTTGTAACTAGATTTTCAGAGGTTTATAAAATACCTGCTAAACCCTCTGTATAATTGTCAGACAAGCAGGAAGAGGCTTAATTTTGTAACTAGATTTTCAGAGGTTTATAAAATACCTGCTAAACCCTCCGTACAATTGTCAGACAAGCAGGAAGAGGCTTAGATCTCCTAAAATTAGCTGTCAAAGTTAATTGGATAGTTAAAGCAAATGATTTACTTGAAGCAGGTTATCTAGGTTCCTCCTGAGTGGATTATCTTCCCTCATTAACTGGAGGGGAAATCTAAGGAAAACTCAGAATGACTTGAAGCAGGCATCTATTTTTTTAGATATCTGGGTTATTCACCTGAAAAAGTAAACTGTAATTTCACATAACTATCAAGATGGCAGACACATTTTGACTCTGCTTGCATTACAAGACAAGTAAACAAGTTTAGTTTGGAAAAGCACATATCACTCGGTCTAGATGTCCATCTTTCCTAATGCGGTTTGATTTCCTTGAACGAAAGCCGAGGCCGTGTTTTATGCTATACCAGTACCCTGAGACATGGCAACTGGAAGAGTAGGACTGCATAAAACATCACACATCACACCTGTCACTGAGCATAACACTCCGTCTTTGCACAATTTACCAGAGAAAAGCAAAGTGGAAAACCCCTCCACCACTTCTCTTCCACAATGTGATGAATGTGCCATTTGCAAAAGATATTACCGTGCTTTCACAGCAATATAGCATCTGACAATGATAATTTAAAAGTGTTTCTGAAAAAAACACCTGAAAACCCCAAAAATAAAACAAAGAAAACCAAAACTGCTAGAATTTGTGAAACAAATTTCTGCAAGTGATGAAGCCAGGAAAAAAAATATCATAAAGCTGAGCTTCAGTTTGTATTCCACAATATTTAGTAAAGCATAAGCTTCAGGTCACAGCTTTTCCCTCCTCGACAGGGCTAAACAGGTACTCTTTCCATCACCTGTCCACCTCTTGTCAGGAAACTTAAAGAGCACCTGATGCTTCCACTCTCCTGTCAAGTTTGTTTGGAATTTGCTAACTCAGTCAAAAGTAACTGAAGACTGATTTGCAGCCAGCCAGACATATCTTGATTACAGTCTTCTTTTCCCAAGAAAACCAGGCTAAAAATATTAAAGCTGTTTAGGATGACAGGAGCATTGCTGATGCTTGAAGCTTTAAGGCTACTGATGATCAGGAGCTTGAGAGACTCTTGTCCATCTGACAAGACTTTACACCCTGTTAATTCTTTTCACAAGAAGAGCCACTGTTCAAGACTTTTTTTAGCGCAAGAAGTTCAATACTTTTAAAAACTTCAGAACAGTGCATTTGAAAGAAATAAGATACCATACAGACAATAGATGAGATTCTAGAACATTGTAACAGTACTCTGTTAATACAAACCAAGTCTGGTCTTCAAGATTGAAATTCAAACTATTCCTACTGTATCACATACTACATTGTCCAGTGTTTTCCCAGTCTGTAATGAAATCATTGCTCATCTGATATTAAAGCACAAATTTCTGCTGTCATACAAGTAACTCGGAAACCTCTTTTGAAAAAGAGGAAATTTCAAACATACCCTGTGTGTAAACAACAAGGTGCATAAAGGTTCAAGAGTCTAAAAGTAAGCCTGAACTCTCACTGAACTTGGTATTTTTAAATTCTTCTGGATTTTATCTTATTATGATCTTTGAGGCTTGCAATATGCAAACACTTTGACCTAATACTATATTCCCTAACGCAAGAATGTACATGGCACTTTAGCACTGAATCTGTACATAAAAATGATCCCTTCCATGATTGTCAAGTAAACCTACTAATTAGTTCAGGAGTTGGGTTTACTTTTGTTAAAAAAACCAAACCAACAACAAAACACAAACCAGACACCACTCTGCATTACCCCCAACCGCACTGAATTCGGCAGTCTGTGGATATTTGAGCTTTTAATTAGAGCCCAAGCGCCCAGATACAAGAATTTTAATCTTCCCTTTCAAAAGGAAATTGAGCTTTCCTTGTTGCCGAGAAGAGTTTGAAAGTGTGTGCCAAATATATCCTAAAGGCTCAGAAGCCAGTAGGTTTGTAAAGAGATTCAACCTCCCTCAGATTAGTATTTTTTAAACATTCATCTTTAAAGCCAGTCACAGGATTTTGGACTGTCTTTGCAATAACTTCTCTAGAGCTTCTTTTATTTCCTTTTGAAAGTTAACATCTACCATCTTATGCTGTATGCTTTAAAAAAAAGTTACAGCTTGTTGTAGGATAGTTATTGATTTACTCATGAGATAACTGGATAAGTGTATTACAGCTACAGAAGTGTCTTTTCCCCCTCCACTTTTCCTATCATAGCTGCACCCTCAAGTCAGGAAGAAACCCAAAACAAACCTGTTTTGACTATTTCCTATAGGCATCTTCTCAAGATGACAAAATGCTTTTAAAGTTAAAGCCAAGGCCTGTTAGACTATGAACAAGATATGTTTTAAGATGGAAATTTTGAGGTTACTAGGCCAGAAAGAAATGCATAGTTTAAATACATGGTCCTTTGCTCTGCCTACTCAGTCCTTGCAGTCAGGTTCTTGTTTCCAGGTTGATGTCAGCCAACTCACCAGTGCTCAGCTGTGGTGAGAAGCACTGCAATATCCCATTCAAGCCCTAGGAAGCTCTTCTTTCCCTTGTAACAGAGTCCTGGCTGTCAGACCCCTGCATTTCCCAGTGGTTTTTCAGGCTCTCCAAGCTGAAAGCACCCCATCTCCTTGACTCTTTCCAGCTGACCCTACAGACTTTTGAAGCTTTCTGCCCTGCCTGAGCAGTCCTAGCTTGAACAGGAGGGCAAGAACAGCCCCTTCGTCCTGCACAGGAGTGCTGACTGTTTGCATCTCTCTACTCCACGAGGCTTAGGACATCACTTAACAAAAAAATCCAAACACACACCACACAAGTATATGGAGTCCATAACACCACTATGACTATGTTTACAAAACCAAAACCCAAACCAACCAATATCCAGCACTGTTGATATTGCTCATAGTTTACAGGTGTGAAAGTCTAAGACCAACAATTGCCTTCAATACAGATGATCATGCTGGTGTTGAATGTGAGCTGCACCACTTTCCCCACTGTTACCTCCTTGGTGCTAAACAGGCAAATGAGAAGGGGAAATGATAGTATTATACATTAACAAAAAAAGAAGGAAAAATATTTTAAGTACTTAAAAAATTAGAAACAATTATTCTTTTTGTTATCAGAACTCACCCAGAGCAAAAGGACTTGAAAGGTAGGCTTTTTTTCCTCCTTATTTTTGTATTATTAAGTGTTTAAATAATATAAAATATCATTTTCATTCAGGATTATGAAATACTGGGATATGCCATGATTTTGTAGTGTCAAGAGCTCAGAGGTGCAAGGCACATTTAAATATGAAGAACCTATCAAGAAAGAGTGCCAAAGTTTACTGAAAGGTAACTATCATGAAGAAATGTAAGTCAAGACATTTGCACATTGTTCTTTTTTAAACATGAATATATAGACACAAAAGCTTTATAAAAGCATTAATTTCGAGTGTTGCTCATAATCACATTCCAGTCAAGTATCCTTCTGATGATCAAAGGACCAGGAGAACCTGCCCTATGAGCAAAGGCTGAAAGAGTTAAGTCTTTTCTCCCTGGAGAAGAGAAGGCTCAGGCAGGACCTCATTACAGTATTCCACTTCATAAGGGGCAGCAGCTCTTTTCACAGGGAAAAGAAAAAAGGCAACAGGTATGGGTTGCACCCAAATAGGTGTCAACTCATAGAAAATAAATTTAATTTTACAGTGAGAAGAGTCAATCACTGGGACAATACTCCCTGGGACACGGTAGAGTCCCATCACTAGATGGTTTAAGACACGACACTGGACAAGGTGCTACATAATCTCATCTAGGCTCCGCTTCCCACAAGAGGGTGATCCAGATGATCTTTTGAGGTCCCTTCCAGTCTGGGCTATTCTATGATCCCGGTTAGCAAAACTATTCCAACACTCACTCCACTGTGAGTGTCAAGGCCCATTAATAACCAAGTCTTGTCTCTCCAACTAGTAAAAGCATAGCTTAGTTAAACACACTGTTTAATGGACATATTTATAACACACCCACACATGGGTATATGTATGTATGTATACTCACACATTACATAACTATTAGTAGAAGTTTTGCTCAATAGCATATAAAGCTAAATCTTAACAACCTTTTGCTGTATTCACTACTTTACCTTGATTAAGCAGGCATAATCCACATAAAACTCACTGGATGGAGTTTCAAAAAGCTATTGTAAACAGTCTGCAGAGTGCAGTTTCTTTGATTAGAATAGAACAAAGGATAGTTCACAATTCCTATATGAAATTATTTTGTGTAATCATAAGTCTCTGACAATACGCTTTCCCAGCTGTGACCTTCCTTACTTCAGATAGGTTTCAGGTGTATGTTACCTGCTGTTTCTCTAGTATTTAACCTGTGGTTTATGGTCACAATCATTGCAGATATTTCTTGCAAGAGGCACCACAGGTCTGGCGATACAAAACCAGTAAAAATGGAAGCTGAAGGTAACAGCAGCAAACACTGCTGGCAGGCAGGGCTCCACCATTAGATAACATTAGTTTTCTTTTAAAAATAGCTCTCTTCCCTGCCTTCCCCCTCACTAGCGCTTTCATCTGGTTATGTAGTTTCCTCTTCTTCAGCATATAAGTTGCCCAAAGCAAACAAATTACTGCAGTTCATACATATAAAGGGGAAAAGCAGAATATTTTTTGGATTAGCCAGGTTCTTATTGCAGACGTTTTCCCCTTAAGCAGTTTTCAATAATCTCCTTAGCATGCTGGACTTTTTCATAGTATCACTTACCTCAAGCACACCATTCAACTCTGTAGCCTGTTCTGAAGAATGATTTTGTAGCACTTTTTTTTTAAATCCAGAAATCTACTTCTGTAGAAGCTAATTCCAAAACCAGTGTTCTGCAACAAACTCTGGAGAAAACTAAAGTCTACAAGATACTTAGCACAGGACCATGAAAGCTGTGTTCTCAGCAAGAGGGGAAAGCAAAGAAAAAAAAAAAAAGAGAAAAAAGCAACACACCACTTTTAAATTCTATGTACAAATAGGAGATATTTTGAAATGTATCACAAAGACAACGGTCTACTGGACCAGTATCCAGACATATGGGGTTTTAAGCAAAACCATCTTAAACAGTTTTCTGACATGTTCTATGCCATAAACTTTTTTCTGCAGATGCACATTCTAGATGATTAATTCATTATAACTCCAAAGAAGGTGAAGACTTGAGTGGGGTGCTAGTTCTGGCTTCTTCCCAGTGGCTGGTACGGGGCTGTGGTTTGGGTTTGTGCTGAGAACAGCGTTGATAACCCAGGGATGTTTTCATTCCTTTTTGCGCACCCAGAGCCAAGGCCTTTTCTGCCTCTCACCCCACCCCACCAGCGAGGAGGCTGGGGGGGCACAAGGGGTTGGGAGGGGACACAGCCGGGACAGCTGACCCCAATGACCCAAGGGATATCCCATACCATATGACGTCATGCTCAGCACATACAGCTGAGGGAAGAAGAAGGAAGGGGGGATGTTGGGAGTGATGGCCTCTGTCTTCCCCAGTCACCCTTAGGTGTGATGGAGCCCGGCTTTCCTGGAGATGGCTGAACACCTGCCTGCCCATGGGGAGTGGGGAATGGATTCCTTGGTTTGCTTGTATGTGTGGCTTTTGCTTTCCCTGTTAAACTGTCTTTATCTCAACCCTTGAGTTTTCCCACTTTTATTCTTCTGATTCTCTCCCCCATCCCACTGAGGGGGAGAGGGTGAGTGGCTGGGTGGGGCTTGGTTACCAGCTGGGGTTAAACCACAACAGGTGGAAAGGGAAAAACCAAACAAGGCTTAACAGAGTACTGTTGAAACATTCCTTTGTCAAAATACTTGACATCATACTTCATGACATTTATAACAAAGTAACAGTTTTACAGATAAATACACCAGCCAACAAGAGATGAGGTCTTGCATAGTTGAAGGTGCTTCGCCCCATCCCCTACACACAGGTAGGAGCTTACATGACAAGTATATGCCTTGAGCTTGTACCATTAAGTCTCAGGCATTTAGTTTTTCACCTGAGCAGGAGACTACGATACAGATGAAGAATCCACATAGTTCTCCAGACCAGCACCAAACCCCTCCAAGCCTACTACCTGTATGTACAAAACCCTCTGAGCTACTAAAGAAAACACACTGGGAGATAACAAGTTTAAGTCTTGGACTTAGAGGTACAGAATACTTAAAAACTTTCCTTCCATTTTAAATCCTTGCCCGTTTCATCTGTCACTGGTAATCCTGGAGATCATATCACTTTATCCTCTTTTAAATCCTTTCTTAAAACCTACCTCTCCTGTGATACCTACAAATCTCTGCCAGATGGGACTGTTTAGACTAATGGCCATTTGTGACTAGCTTTAGCAAATACATCTTTCTAAACCTTCTCTCATTACCTTCTTTTCCCACTTTCAATCTGCTTGTCTATTTATTTATTGTCTACATAATCTTAAACTCAGATATCATTAAAGTTTTTTTTACAGGTAGAGCTGCCCTAATGTTTTCATATCTTGCAATAAGTAGCATCGGGAGGACTGAAAGGATGCTTTAGAAAAAGGGAAGAACAAGGAGGCAGAATTGACGTTTAAAGCATTACATAAGACAAAAAGTAGTTCTAATTTCACACTTCCAATAGAATTTACACTTAAAGATAATCAAGAATTCAAAAATAAATGAACACAGAACAGCATTATTGTTCTGCAAATTTTAGGTAGTAGTTTTTCATTTTTATACCCTCTTTCCTTTTCCTGAAGGATAAGCAGATAAAACAACATGAGAGCAGCAGTGCCTAACATGAAAAGCTAAAACTGACAAAAGCTTCTCTCATAGCTCTAAATAAGTCATGCAGAATAGCTTATACATCATAAAACATTGACACAGTCCTAAAAAAAGTCAAAAAAACCACAAGTTTTTTTCTCTGCCTTATCCAGAGTTCAGCAAAAAGCATGAGAAGCTACTTACAGCAGCTGCATGCTACCAGTTACATCTCTATCAAAACAAACAAAAAAAGTCTTCAAGACTTTAAGTCTGAAAGCATTTTGAAACACTTTTATTTAAAAAAACCAAAACAAACAACTTAATAAACAGATTATTATCCTTTGATACACTCATCCAAGTACTCAGCAGCCCCTCATCTGTACAATTCCTCAAGAATATGTTCGCTACCTCCCCTCCCACTACTACAATCACATAAATTTCTTACCTTTACAAGTACTTGTTTCTCTCAGCCACAGACCAGAAATCCAGTACTCTAGTGGCTATTCAAACTCTTCTTACATCCTCCTGGGAGAGCAACAGGTGCTAGGGCTAAAATTTCAGGTGGATCCAGTTGAGTTAATTTGAAAATGCTGCCTGTGATGTAGGGTGCTTTTACCATTGCAGGCTGCAACTTCTAGCCTCAAAGAATTATTACTTTGTACCACTGTTAGCAGAGGACATTGAAAGTAAGAAGCCCTGTTTTATGTGCGCGAGAGCAATAGGACAGATTTACTGTGTGTGTTCAGGAACAGCCTCTGTCACAGGTGTGGAAAGGCTGGGCTCTATGGGTTACATGCGGTAAATCTGCCTTTGCTTGTGTATGTCCAGGGCACTTACTCTGGAGTGGTGATAGATGTGCCTGGTGTTGGATTTATGGTGTCAGGGGTAGGCTCAGGGTTGGAGACACGTGTCAGAAGGGCATGCCGCATCCCTCCAAGAAGCACAGCGAGTAACTCGTCTCCTAGTTCTGCCCGCATTACTGATCCCAGCTGCAGCCCTCACACACAACTAACTCTTAGAATCGTGGAACTGTAGAATGGTTTAGGTTGGAAAAGACCTTTAAGATCATTGAGTCCAACCGTTAACCTAGCACTGCCAAGCCCACCACTAAACCATGTCCCTAAGCACCACATCTACACGTCTTTTAAATACCTCCAGGGATGGTGACTCCACTATTTCCCTAGGCAACCTGGTCCAGTGCCTGACAACCCTTTCAGTGAAGAAATTTTTCCTAACATCCAATCTAAACTTCTCCTGGCACAACTTGAGGCCATTTGCTCTCATCCTATCGCTGCTTACTTGGGAGAAGAGACCGACTCCCACCTCACTACGACCTCCTTTCAGGTCGTTGTAGAAAGTGATCAGGTCTCCCCTCAGTCTCCTCTTCTCCAGACCAAACCCCCCCAGCTCCCTCAGCCGCTCCCCATCAGACTTGTGCTCCAGACCCTTCACCACCTTCGTTGCCCTTCTCTGAACTCGCTCCAGCACCTCAAGGTCTTTCTTGTCGTGAGGGGCCCAAAACTGGACACAGCACTCGAGGTGCGGCCTCACCAGGGTACAGGGGGACGATCACTGCCCTGGTCCTGTTGGCCACACTATTGCTGATACAAGCCAGGATGGCATTGGCCTTCTTGGCCACCTGGGCACACTGCTGACTCGTGTTCAGATGACTGTGTTCTTCTGAACCACTCCTAATACATAAAATATCCTAAGACTACTTATTTTCCTAATGCTTGCAAGACACTACCTAAATGCTAATATTTGATAGTGAAAACAGCAACAAAAATAGGTATTTACAGAAAATGAAACACAGCACACAGATCAATTTTGTGAGCTTTTGTTTTACATTTTCATGATTTAAAGTGTTCAGTGCTGTTGTTTTTTCCCCCAAGCTACAGTTCTTCACAACTCGAGTCATGAAGTGAGAGTAAGAAGAGAGGAAGTAATTTCTGAACTCTCCAGGTACTGCTATTAATTTGAAATTGACTTAAAAGCTCTGAAAACAAATTTTCAGGAAAAATGTATCCACACTAACAAAAAACCCCCACCAAACCCAAACTCTAGTTCTTACACATTTGTTAGTTTAAGGTTTTGGGGTGTGGTTTTTTTTTTTTTTTTTAGAGGTGTAAGGGTTAAGTCAATCTTTTCCTTTGGAAAGTGAGGCTAGAGAAAGGGGATTTTATGCTTTATAATAACTCCACATTATCAATGTGGTGAGACATGTATGAAGATTTAGAATTCTGTGGAGGCAGAGAATAGAAGGAAGAGAAATAATATGAAAGAGAGAATAAAGATTAGAGCAAATAGTGTAAGGAATTGGCTGGTTTTCTTTCTGTGTACTTTGTTAACATCCAGCTGGCAAAAAGCCTTCTAGCATATGAATGGGAAATTCTGCTAGAGGAAGGACTTTGCAACCTGAGTGAAAGAAGCCAGAGGCTGTATGAAGTACAATAGGCTGAAGGCAGCAGACTTGAGAACTGTTTGTAAAAAGAAGATTTTAATCCTCTGTATGGGGACATATTAAAACAGTTCAACAACAATTTTCAGTTGAAAATGCAGTTTCAGCAATATTAAAATATTTTACTTTGTTACTGCTTGACTTGCGTATACACAGGTGAATACAATATGCTATTAGTTTGCATTACATTTCCATGTTATGGATATGTTTTTGAGTCTAAATACTTCTGAGTATTTCACTCCACACAATAGTGAGATGGAGATTATTCATAATAATTTAGTAGTAAAGCAAATTTAGAAATGTTGGAATTATCTCCAGTTACCATTTGTGTAACTAAAAAGGTCAGGGGACTCCAGATAAAGAGAAAGATTAACATTGGAGTGCAACTTGTGTTTTCTGCGCCAGGCAGCTTCCCAGTTTCTCTCCCTCTCTCCCTTTGACCTCCACCAGCTCCTGGTCCTAATTGTCCCTGTGTGAGATTTGCCCTGGGACAAGGTGTGATGCACCTGCTCATGGGACTCGGACCTGCACGGTGCTCCAGCAGTGGCACAGAACCAGCGAGTGTTGAAACACAGATTAAATATTGAAGTGGGAGTCTTGACAGCCTGGGAATTGTTATGCCAAATTTATGAAACATGTGGAAGGTACAGCTGTTGCAGAAAGGATGGACAGGTGAAACAGCATGTTCCTCTCTTCTTTGAAACTGCTATCTTTGAAATTGCTAAATTCTTTTGTGTGAAATTTTCTGACACACTTGTGTGAGCATGATGTCCAGCAAGAGAAAAAAATATGTGTCTGAGTGGAAGTTTGCCAAAACTACAAGCAACGGAAAACATGATCTTTTAAAGGAAAATACCGAATATCAAAGGATAGATAGCAATGATATTAAATAACTCTAGGGACTCGACATCTGTTTGCAGAGACCAAGATGGTTTTTCCTTTTTGATTTAAAGGAATCACGTTTCAAATGCTGAGTAGAATTTTTTTAAGGTATATGGGAGCTTGAAAAAAGTATGAAGAGTTTGTAAGAGCAAATGGGTATTTTATTTCAGAAGAGAGGGAGAGCATTGGATTGAACTTGTTCTAGACAATAAGAAACAGCTTTGGATGCTGATTAATTGATTTCTAGAGACTGTGTTAATAAGAAATTCAATTAAGCACTCAGCTGCAAGTGAGAGTTATATGGGTTATGTATAAAAATGTCTCTACCTTTCCTTCCAGCCCCCATTAGTGGATAACTTCTATGCTCATGGCTTAATTTCAAGGAGTCTTTGAAAAGATCCACTTTCTTATTGAATTTCTACTACTTGTACGGATTCAACATCTAATTTGTTCTGAGGGCTCAAGAGACCTGATCTTGTCTAGTCTTTTTTGTGTCTTAACAGGATTTATGACAGTATGGACTGTTTTGGCAGCAGGCAATGTTTTCCCGGTTACGGGGTATGACCTGCAGGCAGTGGCTGTAACAATAATGTGGTGAAGTAAAAGTTAGACTCAGAGTGATACTTTTGGTATCAAAAGAGAAAAGCACCGTGTGATTGTTTCACAGAGGGGAAATTACTAGACAAAAAGTTAATCATAACCTGTAATGTTTATTATAATAGTGGCAGTACATGATATGACAAATGCTGACATGCTATTTTTTACATATGGTAAAAGTAAGAGAATGAGTTAGGCTGAAACAATCTGCTTTAAAAGGCTGACAACAATACAACCTTCAGCCCAGGGACTGAGTTGCCGGTTATACAGGGTTTAGTTTGTTGCAGCACAACTTTGTGACCTCGGTGCGGTTTACTGAGAAATTGTTGTTGAAAGATAGGTATGCCAGAGCCACACAGCATAAGGGAGGTTAAAACCTAGACAGACAATTGAGAAGACAACAGTTGGCAACTCAGTGCTTTGAAAGAAAAAACATTAACATCAAAATTTATTTAAAAAATGCTTATAAAACAGTAGGAAAAAGAAATGCAGGGAAATAGTACATAGTAGCATCAAGAGCCATCCCTTTCCAAGGGATAGTGGAGGGTGACCCTTGTCCACTTGACCAAAATCAACCTGGGCAGTAGAGGCTCACCAGATGCCTCACTGGTGGGGGTGAGCCCATTAATGCTTAGCTTGTTACCCAGACAGCAGACAGCTTGGGCTATTAATAGACAAATAACGTTTTGTGCTTTAAACTGTATGTCTTTCTTGCAAAGTGTTTTTGTACACGGTAGAAGTTTCCTCCACATATTAAAAGTCACCCAAAGAAGGGGAGTTACAGTTGAGACATTTAATTATGAGAATACACTGGTCAAAACTGTTGGCTAAATGCTAAAAATATACTTCTTAAAAGTACAGGTCTAATACATCTATACTGCTTAATTGTTCAATTGCTCTATTATGAGTCATTAGTTTGAAGAAAAAAAAATCTCCATGTCTATAAAATGCCATGTAAGGGATTACTTGATGGTATTAACCCAGTATTAGATTTTATCATGACATTGAACGTACGTAAACATACAGTTTCCTTTCAGGATGTGAAAATTTAAGTTTAGTAGTAGGAGGGAAAAAGAGCCTTTGACTGTCAGTATAGTTAGGCGGTTGGATGGCCTGCCAAGGCGTGTTTTACAGTTGTCAGTGGTGGATTGCTCGGTGCTAGACGAGACACCACACACTGAGGGTGTGTGTAAGCCACCAAATCAATCCCTCTGCTGTGTTCAGATGGACTAGATGACTCACTAGAATGGCTTTCCAACTGAAATTATTCCTGATTAAAGAATAAAATGCATGAAAAACTTCAAACCTCAGAAACAGGAGGGGGGAAGAAAAAAAATAGAATTCAAATACTGGTTCATACTTCTAGTCCTCTAGTAAGAAAGCAGGTATATGTGTGTGATGAAACAATGAAGTGGCAAATAAACAATCCTACAGGAAATTAATTTAAGTTCTGTGTTCTCAAAGGATTCTGTTTATCTTTTTTTTTAAATTTGTTTTGCTATTCTCCATTTAGTAAACATTATTTAGATGAGTAATTAGCTGAAGTTTGGCTTAAACAAAAATATGTTTATCAAAACATTGTACCACAAAAGAAAGCTATAAAACAAAGGATAATGGAATGGGGAGAGAGTGAGAAATAGTGTAATGGGCAAGAAATGTCCCTAGAGAAGTTCAAGACAAACTTAATGAATAAAATGCATGTATTTTACAGCCATATAAAAGAAGTGATCTCCATCCAGTTCTTCTTCTAGACAAGTGTTCAAATCATTGAAAGCAAAACAGAAGTGTTTTTTTCCTCTTTATCTCTCTCTTTTTTTTTTTTTTTTTAATTTTTTCTGGGAAGCCTAATTATTGGCAGAGTCAAAAGCCAAGGGTTTTTATGAAAATTGAAAACTTCCCAGGAAAATATTTCTGTATTAAGAGTAAAGCTTATATTTCATCTTCCCTCTGGGAACTGTGAACTTCAGTCCCAAGGGCAGTCTATTGACTTGTTAAATGGCTATTAATAGGTTCTTCTTCTTAATGACTTAGTTAAATGTATCAGTAAAACTATATAAAGTTTCTTTTTTTTAAAAAAAAGTAATTATTTTCTTGTATTGTCAATTCAGTGGGTGCTACAAGCCCTAGACTCACTTTCACAAGTGAGGAAGGGTGGGAAAGAATTTAGTGGCACCTTTAGCTTTGTGTTGTTTACTTTTGCCAGAAGATGCAGAAAGTCGTAAACTATTATTTAAATATTGAAAATTCTCATAAGGCCCTTTCTTTTATCATTCACAATAACTGCAATTTCCAGAACACCCTCCCTTTTCTTACAGTTGTCCCAAAGAAATCCCAAGCACTATTTATCAGCTATGTAATGTTTTCATAACAGAAATAGAAAGATCAAAAAACCTTTCAAAAACAGGAACAGTAATATATGCTAATATGTGCTAATTCAGGTCTTTATACATACAGAGACAATCTCAGCTGAAGAAATTTAGCAATTTTCTAGTTAAATTTTGAATATTGCTCACTGTTGATGTTTAATCAAGAATTCTTTTGATACTCCTTGTCTTTCAAAGATATGCATGTCTTACTGTCCCATATGCATGTCTTACTGTCACACTTACTAAAAAAATCAAATTTTAAGCCTGAATCTGAACACAATTTAATGCCTTAAAAAGTATTAAAGAAAGAAGGGAAATATATTTTTCCATAAGTGTTATTGATTGATTTAGTTTATTTTTCAAGCTTAGCATTAGCCACTTGGGCTTTCACAAATCAATTTTAACTGTGTACAAACAGCCTGGTTGTCCCCTTCCTCTCTAGGAGAACTTCTATACTACTGTTCAAATTATGTCTGAAGGAAAATTTTAATTTAAAAATTCTTAGTTACATTAGAAATCAGGAATATTGATAAAAATTGTTCCTTTAAAGTCTCAGCTAGTTTCTTGTTTCCCAGCTAGTTTCATGTCTCTTACCTTCAGTAATTAAAACAGATAAATCTTTTTTAATGTTTGTTGTTTGCAACTGGTTTAAAGTTTGTTTCATCTTTCTACCCCATTTACTCAGGTCTTTGCAAGCACTTTCGGAAAACAAACGAGGAATGTTTTTATTAACCTTAGTTTCTGATTACCTTTGCAAGTACTAAATTCTAGACTCGTAAGTCCGCAGATGTCTATTCTTTCTATGCATGATGTATAGGAAGATGAGTGTAGTTGAAAGTAAGTCAATATGACTAAAAGAGCAATTTGCTTGAGAGCTAAGAATTACTTTTAAGAACAATGAATGCTTTCTCTGATATTAGCTAGATCATTTGACTGTGTTATCTCCTTTCACGTTCTCACCAATAAAATGAAAATGATGCTTAGATGAGGCTATGCTACAAAAACACGACTGTTTCTAAAACGCTGTTGTCGCAGCCCCCTTTAAACCCCCTGTGGGTCAGGCGCTTTCTGCACCCACTGTTATTTGGGGGCTGTGGGATGGGACTGGCTGAGGACTGAGGACATGGCATCACCCTGATGGCCCCATGGCCCCTGCAACCCTGGGCCACCCTTGCCTGTGCTGTGCCCTATCACTGTGTAAGACTATTTAATTTCTGTTGTTACCCTCGCAGGCTGTTGAACACCTTGATTAGCACTTATCTGGATTCTTGCTAATTTTTGCACATGGCCAAAATGTAATACATTATGACAAATGTGAAAACCACAATTATTTTTAGTTGCTATGCCACTCAAACTGTCTTCTACCTTGAGGGGACTTGATTACAAGTACACTAAATTGATGTGAAATACAATATTATTGCAGAGAAATTGTTTCTAAGTGGAGCGTTACCCCAGGAGATTTTTAGATTAAAACCTGAGAATAAACTTGGAAATATTTTAATATCTGTAAATGGGACAAACCTGTGTTAGTAGGGTAAAAACATGATGATTTATGCACCTGGACAAGACTTGAAATGTACATTTGTGCAACATTTCTGTTCATGGATCTACAACTTTCTTACTCTCAAATTTTCTGAAATTAGCTTCCAGCCCAGCAAATTCCACACAAGACAAAGTTTGGCTTCAGATGAATTTCTTTCTTTCCACTGCAGAATTTTGGCAGGGTCACCAAAATAAGCTAGGATTAGAATTAGATTTTGGATTTCAAATGCCATAATATAGATGAAACATCTGCCTCCTTGACATGATGGTCCAGACGCTATGTCCAGCTCAGGCAGCCTCTCACCCAGTGATTCCTCAAAAGCCAGAGGAAGTATTAGTCTCTATGCCCAGTATATTATTACTCACTTTCCCTAAACATCTGCTGCCAGCCCCTGATTCAGATGTGTTTTCGATATATCTCAGTTGCAGATCTCACATTTTAGAAAGAACATTGCACTCCTAAGCTAATTAGAAATTCTAAAGACTCTCAGCTTTTCAACAAAGCTGCCACTGATGACCTTATGGAAGACCACAAGCTGTTTTGGAAACTTACAGTCCTCTGTAATGCCTAAAATAAAAGCTAGCTGTACATATTTCAGGTACATGGAAATGTACATACAGCCATGGAGATGTAAAGTTTTATAAGCATCTGATACTGCCCAAGGCATGAAAGTCAGGTATGTTTCATGCACTGAAAACTGAGCTAATGATACTGTTTCACAAGGACATTTTTAACACATTTTTACTACCACATTGATACTTGTAGATATGCAGAGCAATGGCATAGTGAAAGGCTGAAACGCACTAAGGTTGTTTCAGTGATGAGCTATTTTATTTGGCTGGCAAATTTAATTTCTTTTTCTCTGGGTGGTGGATTTGAGATGTAACATTACTTCAGTCATTTCCATCAATTTCAGCTATGTTGAGAGTGAGACCTATTAGGTATTTCATGTAATATACGCTGGCTTAAGTCTGATATGTCATTCATCTTCACTTGTGAGGAGACCTTAGAACTCACTTGTGGTAATGTCATCGATGATTTATTAGTCTTCTCACTTGTGAAGATAAATGTCATATCAGACCTCAGTCATCATGCCTCCCCTCTACATATAAATCCAGATTTGGAAAAGAGAGTGAGAAAGAGAATAAGGGAATATTCCCAGATGGTTTGTGGTTAAGGGATGTCAAGCTTTCTGCGGTAGAAATTCCACATTTACTTTAATAAATCTTGTTGTTCGAACATTTCTTCTTTGACATATCCCTTCAGGCAGATGCCATTGAAACATTCAGGTGCTTCCCTTCATGCTGCACAAAACTTTTTTTTCTAGGAATGCCAGCAGTGATTGGTAAAAACCCTTTTAAAAGCTTTACCAGAGGAAATGGCTGGCAGACAGAGAGGTACATTTGTCAGATTCACAGAAGGGCAAAGTCCCCATTTAGAAATGAAGCCTGAATGCCACTTACATGTATCTTCTGTCCAATTTTATGGGCTTTCATATATCACTCAAAACTCGAAGAAAAAACTGCACAAAGTAGAGTAAAACAGGACTGAAGATTGAACACCATTCTAGTTCATTTCTAAGCTTCCATGAATACTGTGTTACAAAGGATCACAAATCAGGTGAATCCCATTTTCTCTTTTGAATCCTGGAGACTGGGATTGTTCCTTTAATGTGCAGGATACAATACCGCGAATGAAGTTAAGCAGTTGTGTGACAGGCTGAATTAGAATTATTACAGATAACGCCACTTGCCATGATGCAGATGTATAGGAAGCCAAAAGGGATACAAAAAGTATTACTGTAATTTAAATCTTCATGGATGACTCATAACAGCTGAAGATGTTTAGATGTCACAGAGGCACACCAATATTTGCTGCACAGAAGGCAAGTTCAAACAAAACTGTCAGGGAGACCTTCCCGTTGAGTCACGAGGTTCAGAGAGGACCCCCTTGCTTTATAAACTCCTCCTCAGAGCGGAGTCTGGGTGTGCCTGGACCCGCTCCAAGTCCCAGACTTGGTGAACAGTTTAGGTCTAAAGGACTGGATATACACAATCAAACCAGGCGGATGGCAAACCCAAAAGGGGAATTTATTCATCTAACCAAAGTTGAAAATCAGGATAAAAAAGGATAAAAAAGAAAATTGTGCCCCTAATGAAAATCACTTTACGCTCCAATGAACATTAAACTGCAGGTTCAGGATACCACATGGAATTCAATCACCAGACAGCTCAGGGGATCCCCAGACTTCGCAGTGACAATCCAAAGCGCACAATCACTCATCCATAAGATGAGGGCTCTCAGCCTCAAGGAGTTTCCTCAGGTGACATCCCAACCCAAGGGGAGAGTCCCCAACCACAGACCCCCTGCTCCACCACACACCAACCTAACCCAGGTCCCCAGCAAGGCTCCATTTATACCCTGGGCGGAATCTGGGCTGTGGCCATATAAACTTCTCTCAGCGGAGGTGTCTGATTGGCTAAGGGCCCTGTCTGTCTACCGAGGGGCCCCACCTTTCCTGTCTCCTGGCTGAGGGGTCCATCAGTGGAGAAGTTTCTGGTGTGGTTGAGGCGGGGGTGTGCATCTACCACAGGTTGTCAGAGCACCTACTTTGTGGAGTGACTTTCTGATAAACATTAACCTTCTTGAGTCTGCAGTCTTTCTTCATGCTCGTAAAAGGTGTTGGTCCACTTTGTTTTGCCGGATGAGAATACATTATGAAATCTGTACCCACAAAGCAGCTTGTTTTTCCTGTACAGAAACAATCAAATTGCCTTCCGGAAAAATGTTTGTTATGATGAAAGCTATCATGTAGAATTACGACAGCTAAGCTCAGCGAGGGCGCTCACGCCTGCAACCTAGATGTTTCCTGTAAGCAGGATGGTTCTTAAGGCTGTAGTTTTCCTGCAGTAGTTTTCCTGCAGTAGTTTTCCTGCATTCATTCCTCTTGCAGGTCCAACAGATCCCAAGTTTGATGAACTTCTGGCCATGCTTCTCTGTTCTTCGGTATTTTTCAGAGGGGGAAAAAAGACAAGGTAAGAAACCTTTTTTGGCATCTCTTTCTTATGAAATGGACAAGGAACATTTTAATGTATATGTTTGTGTGCTTACATATAGATGTATGCACACCATGCCACACAGCATAATGAAACACCTGTCCCATGTATTGCAGTAATATGTTTCTGGGACGAGCAGACGTCATCCCAAGGGGAAGAGTACACTGTGTATACCTTTATTAGTTGACTTTCAGTTAATATTAAAGATTTCTAAAGAAAAACCCGAACATACATATGTAAATGCCTTATACCATGTCTGTCCCCGTGGTATTATGATTTACAGGTTTGTTTGACCATAATGTTCAGGTCATTCACAAACTTTTCATGTCAGAGTAATATGCATAAGTTGTATTTCTCCATTTAATGCTGTTGGCCCAAACGGGAGAGAAATACAAGTTGAGGATGGATTTTATTTGGAGTACACAAGATATGCCTAGAATTACCATGCTGAGCTTTATGAAATCGGCAGTCCTCATTTCTCATTGTCCTTTTAGAGGAGTTCATGGCTACCTGCCGTAGCTCCCTTCAGACATAGTTAGATGTTTACTCCAGGAAAGCTTGATATGAGAGACAGATTATGTGCTAAACCAGGAGCTAGGAGTATCTATGTCTAGAGGTTGTCTTCATTTCTTTGCAAACACTCAGACGAGTAAAGTATATGGCAAGGTATGCTGGTGGGAAAGGCATGGTGGAAACTGCTAAAACTGGTAGAACTAGTATGGGAGCTGTTAGACTAGAACATGCTTCTGAAGCTGTACAGAAATTTTTCACTGTGAGCAAGCCAGCTGGCTTATCACACCTAACCAAATCCTGAGAATGAAGGTGGAATGGAGATGTGCTAAACCAGTGGCTGCTTTTTACAGAAAAGCGGACAAACCAATCAACCCAAGGATCATCACCTAACAGAATTTCAGATTATTTTAGCATAAAATCAGCTCTACTTACAAATATACGATATAATGTCACATCCCTGGAGTTGCCAAATAGTATTTGAATGAAAAATTTGCTGCTAGAAGTGAGTCACAGGATTTGTCTTACTTTAGGCACAGTCAAGAGATTTCTGTTTTACAAACAACTGATAATAAATTAGCTCATCACAAGCTCAGGCAAGATATACTATTTATATTATATACATTATAGAGATTGTTTCAAGAGTAACTCTGAAGCAGAACTATGCCATTACTACGAAATTGAAAGGTACTCTGTTTATGAAAGTTTAGAAGGACATCTGAACACCTAAGTTTTACAGATAATATCTCCACGGTTTAATTCTGTGCAATGCTTTTAACAAATCAGAAATCTGGTCCATGCTTCAGCAGAGTTAAGCTGAATGGCTGAAAGAAAAGCGTAATGGGAGTTATTCATAATACTGCCTCAGCAGTCTGCTACTGCGTTACATCATTGTGCTCTTTATACAGCTATGTTAGAAATGGTGCAGAAGAACCAAACAGAATGCAAGCATAGATTCAATGGAATATCTTATTTCTTTTTGTCCTTCTTAAGAACAGCCTGAAAAAATTCGATCTCCTAATCAAATCTCTCCCCATAATGTTGTCATTGAACTAAATCACCACCTGATTAAGTACTCCAGCAACATAGCACCACTTATGTTATGATTAGAAGTTAGTCCTTGTTAGAGCACAGGCTGAGTCAAATCCCAATTCTATGAATATATAACTGATTTTTCAAGCTTAAGGAGATATAGGCCATACTTAAATCATTATATATATTTTTACATATAATACCATCTTATTTCTAAAATAATTTTCATGTGACATTCTATGACACGAAATTAATTTCAGTGCAAAAGGAGAAGTTAAATTCATCCTTTAGTCTTTGTAACAGGAAAAAAAAATTTGCTTGTTTCTCTGACATGATGCGATTCATAACACCTACAACCTTTAATGGTCCACAAAGTATGACAATATTCCTTCCACAGTACTAAAATATATCCAGAGTCTGCACAGTAGAAGTTAGTCTGGACTAAATATATTAGTGAACATATAGATAAGTGGGTAATGTATGTATTAATGTCAGGGAGATTGTCCAGCACGGTGTGTTAGTACCATGCATTTGAATAACTATTAAGAAAAAACAAAAACTTGTAGAAGAAAACAAACCTCTCTTCCAAGCTTTTAATGCAGTGAGTTTGGCTAAGGAATCAAAGCATGAATGTCTGAAAATTTCCAGATGCCAGTAACTTTTTCTTCTAGGATGAAATTATTACTATTAAATACTTCACAGCATGAAAGGCCAAGAAAATAGAAATTATTTCCACTTGGTGGAAGCATTCTTTCAAACAGAATTTTCTAAGCCTACTTCCAGCCCTGCCTGTATAGACACAAGAGAAAGGGAAGAAAACATCCTCTGGTCCCCTTTTGTTGTTCTTCAATTACCCAGCTCATCAGAGATGTTAATGAAGTACCAGTACTCAGACACCTCCAATTGTTGCTTCATTGAGATTGAAGTTTAATAAACAACTTGTCTGCCATGCTAACTAAACATGTAATAGAATTCTTATATTACATTACTGGCTTAGTATAATGCTCTGTGTTCTGTTTGGTTTGTGTTGTTTTTTTTATTTTTTCAGAGAATGGTTAGATTTCATCTGGCAAAGCAATGCAACCAGTGACAGTAGCATATATCTTCTCATACCCAACAGGGCAGTACTTGGAATACCCACTCACCTGGAGTTTTTGTTTCCTGCCTCTGAATATCTCTATTTTATCTCAGAAAAGATGTCTCAGTTTGTATACCTGTTCTAAGTGCTAATTATTTATTTTGTATGGAATAGTAAATGCAGTCTGGTTTCTGTATAATTGGCTGAATGAAGTCAAATTCACACCTACTTCAGCTACACAATGTCAGGGATGAATTGCACCTCAAATATGTATTGCACTATGGGTACATTGGTAGAAATAAATGACTATTCAAGACTTTGCTGCACATTTTTTTCTTCTTGCAGACATTTATCTGGTAGTCTGAAAAGTCTATATTAGATTTTGCTGTATCTTGAGTTATCTATCCCTCAATAACTTAACAATTTAGATGTTGTCTTGGAGATGATTGCTGCATTGTGAGATGAATCTATGCCTTTGCTGAGTAGGTAACTTGAAGGTATCACATAGGTTACTACAGACAATTGAAAACGTAGCTATTTGATCAGACAACTAGAATTGCAAAGAGCTGACACAGATGAGACAGGTTCTTTCTCTTTTTTTCTGGAAGGTTTAGGGAAGTTAGAAATCCTTCAAACATAACAAAGGCTCAGAAGTGGCAAAATAAGGTGTTTAAAAATGTTTCCCAGAAAGAGCAAGATTGAATTTTAACTTGTGGTATACAAGAAGGTCTGTAGTATCTAGTGTGTCTATGAGATAGGCAAGGTCAGAGCAGATGCACCAAGAGGGAAGCCAACCGATGGCTAAACAGAAAATGAAGAACAGATTTTCAGCTGGAGTGATTCCCTGAATTGGCTCAAGACACCGTTGCTGGCCTGGCTGAACGAGAATTTTGGGGATGAATGGGTCAGTATGGGACAGCTGTTTTCAGCATGAGGAGGTACACATACCAACCTAAAGTGATGGTAGGGTCACAGTCCTGAAGGGATACTCCCATAGTACTGAGTGCAGGTGAATCTTTCGGTATTGCTTTCCTCTGAGTCGCTATGGCTGTGTTTACAGCAGTGTGCGTTTGATGGTTGGCCCTCCCACTCCCATATCCCAGGCTGGACCAAAAGGAAATTGCAAGACATTCTGTTTAGGTCACTGATCCTATAAAAATGCTAGAGAATGTGTCTTTTCCTTATTTTAGGGTTGGCCCTAGATAGCTGGTATCTCAATATAGTGAGTCTTGACCATCTGCAGTTATTAACCTATACCATTCCTTTAAGAATGAGGTTGCTCTCCTTACTGTTAATTTTCAATTCCAAGTAATTATTCTCTCCCCATCTAAATTCTGACTGGTAGTTAACTCTTTGCTAGTATGTATTGCAACTGAGGTTTGGTGGTGGTCAGTGTATCTGACAAAACTTGACTAGCCCAAAGGGCATTGACAAAGTGATTCTTCTTTATATTTCAGCTTTACTACTTTTAAAAGATTATACCCAATGAGAGGTGCTGATTATAGGGTTTACTCTCCCAGCAAATGTTTTAGTAATTTGAACCAATCCTTCCCAATGATATTTTAAATCTTCCCCCAGATATTTTAAATGCAATCCCCTACAAAGAAGCAATTAAGATTCTAAATGTAATTACCTCCTCTGCATAAGGTTTGACGTTCTGTGGTCTGGTGGTCCTCTTGGCTGGGAAGCGCAACACTCTTCAAGATCCGGCAGCTTTCCCAGGATTATTCCTGAGAAGCATGAGAGATCACTAAGATTACTGTAGCACATATGGGTCTTTCATGCATCTGTTCTGATGGGAAGGTGCACACACTATAGCTTTTTTTTCTTTGGTTTATCTTTGTTATTTTTTAACATAGCAATTTGCCGGTGAGGGGCAACACACAGTGATATTTAGGGTTGTTTTTTTGTTTGTTTCTTTTTTATAAATTAAATGTGTAACCCGGTGTCACAATGATTTTCTCTTTGTTTTCCGTGGTAATTTCAGAAAGTAATTGTTGTTTGTATTTTGCAATGACTTCAGATTAATAGCAAATATGCACCATCAATTTGCATTGAAACCATTGTTAGATAAATAATAATTACTTGGCAAAGTGCTTGCTGGAAATGCAAAGTCAATTAACTTGAGCATTGTTTTACATTCAGCTGTAATTTCTAAAGGATCAGTCAGTGGTTTTTAATGGTATTTATGTCTTTTCAAGCAGCTATAGCATAGAGCTAACATTAAGTACTTAAAGAACACTTTTAACTCCTGTCGTTACTTTCATTTCTTTCAGATGGTAAATATCAGCAGTTTGATGACATCCAGTAAGTGGAACTACTGCTACCAAACCACTCTGCTTATTTTTATCTGCTTATAGATGTATAAAGAGATACATGTGCTGTTTTAACAGCAATGGGCCAGAACCTATTGACCCTTAAAGTAAATTTTTCAGTCATCGGGATGATGTTTGTCATGGCCTGAGAATGAGACAGTGCAAGTTCATACCAAGAGTACCAAGGCATTAAAATTTAAAAAATGGTATTTTATTTCAGAGTTATATTCCGGTCAAATCAAAGTGTTATTAATTAATTCATAGCATATTTATCACAAACATGCAGTGCCATTATCCCTCATAACTATGGGTGTGTCTTCTGCTTATTGCAGGGGCTTTTTTTTTGCTTTACTGTGTTTATATCTTCAGTTTGTGTGCTCTCCGGGGGGGGAGAGAAAGATGAAGCAATAGGAACACAAAGAAGGTAGGGAAGAAACTTCTAGGTTATAAAATCAATCCCTTGCAGGCACTATATTATTCAACTGCTTTAAAAACTTACTGAGTTTTCATAGAAGCATTTAGGTTCCTTTCGTCTCCATTATTTTCAGTGAAAGACTGTTTCAAAATCTGATAGGCAGGAAGGCTTAGAGCCTGTTTCTAAATTAAATCTAAATTTATTCGTGTTCAGCATATGTCCATTTGTTCCTGTGCCAACGTTCTCCTTTAGCTCAAGTGCTTATTTTCTCTCTCTTGTGTTCATTTCCTTGTGTCTAAAGACATCAATCCTATTCCTCCTCATCCTTTGCTTTTCTAGTCTAATGAAACAAGCTCTTTTATTCATCTCTCATGAGAAAAAAAATCTTTTGTGGATCATCCTTTGCTGTACCTTTTCCTCTTCAAATTCATTGATCCATTTATACGCTCACTTTAACAGTAACAGAGCATTTTTTTCGTCATCCTTTAGGTAGCAGAATGAGGAGAAAGGTCTTATATGCTCTCCCTTACTTCCTACCTGTACTGTCTTCAGGTAGAAGATGGACTTTAGTTTGCCTGCAAAAATTAGTAACCGCATTTGAAATCTAGCATGATTGCAGCCAAAAAGCTCACTAAATCATGTTAAAGGGCATAGAAAAACACCCACTGATTTTTGCTGTTTTAGAAACATTATCTCATTAAGTTACTAAACAATTATGGGTATCTGAAGGCACAAGTAGAGACATTTATCCTCCCCTTGATGCATATGCAGGACTGCAATAAGCGCATTAGAGTTGGTGAGATTTATGGGTGTTTATAATGGGAATAACAGGCCCCAGTGGGTGGCAAAGGGGGAGCAGGAATCTGAACTCAAGATTGGAAGCCAACAGCTTGAGTTCTAATTAATGCTGAGTGAACATTTTGAAACAAATAATGTGTTCAAAAAATGCTGTGCTTTTGCCTGTTTTGTACATTACCTTCCAGACAGTCCGTAATACCAGAAATTTATTTTCGGTTTACTTCTGTTGGGAGAACCCATTTTTTGTACAAGGAAAATGTTTACAAAACCATTTCTGAAATACTCAGTGGTTTTCTTCTTTGCCGGATTTACAGAATTCTTTCTAGGCTGTTATTAGGGAACATAAACTTGGTAAACGAAAGGGTACTCCCAGTCTTTCATGTCAAATGGACAGAGGGAAGAAAAGGAGCTGAAGATTTAAGGGTGTAAGGAACATAAGGACATTTTAAAATCTTCCTCTTGCCACCTTGTGACAAAAATGAACTTTCAGCTAAGCACCATAGGAGGACCCTAGATTTAATTACACTTGTGTTCTTTCCATAGGTGTTCTGAAAGATGTTGATTCACTGGCTGGCTGGCAGACTTTGCATTCACTTGTCACATTCTCACCACGTAAATGTATGTGTGTATGAATGTGACATTACGTTTGTAAGTTCTTGTCTGATCCTTTCTTGGATGATGTGATTGCCTGTAGAGACCCAAATGCATTCCCATATACAGCACTACTTACTGTTTTATATTTTTGCTGAGAGTGTAGGTTTTAATCCAACATTCACATCTTTTCCATTTTCTGTAATCATTATTTGTGGGTGTGGTGTACTGCTGTTTGCAAATAATTACACTAAAATCTTCTTTTGCCTTTTGGAAGGTTGTTTCAATTGATTTAAATGTTTTGCCCTGAATTTCAATCGTATTTTGTGTGTATTAACTAAACTGATCTCTGTTTTGTCTGTTTTGTGCCTATTAAGGTGATTTCTTCTGCTTTTGAAGTCAACAAATGTATGCTGTTTGGCACTTTTTCTCTGTTACGTTGCCAGAGCAATGTTGAATAGTTGCAGAATCACTCTCCATGGCTTACTGTCCTCCCTACCTCCCTGTGCATGTTACATTATTTCCTCTGCCCCATCTGCCAGTTATACTTAACAAAAACCATCCTCTTCCTATATTCAATCTTCAGTCATTGTAAGCGATGTGTTTGTGTGCTTGTGACCACTTGGCCTTGTTTGGAAGGGCTGTGGTAGACATCTCACCGCTCTCGTAGCCTACCTTGCAGTGAGTGAATAGGTGTGCTTGATCCCCAGCACAGTTTGCTTTTGTTTCCAGCAGCCGATTTCAATGTTATGCCTGTAAAGAAAAATATCTTGCTAATATTTTGCTTAATAACATCTTTTCAGCTTGTACAATATCTAGCAACAAACAAAAATTAAAAATAATTTACTTTTGGCTCACATTGTGATTACAAGCTGTTATATCAACATTTCCATATTTCTGTACACTTATAGCATCCTTTTAGGCCTTACTATTAGCTACCCCTTCCTGTCAGGGCAGGAAAGTGTAACTGTGACAATTATTTGCCATTTTACTTCAAATCTGCCATTTTAACCTTCTGAAGCTGCTAAATACTATGAAAATGAAATTTCTTCCACCAGAATAAGTTAACCAGTACATATGCAGCTACTCCTCAGGGACATGAAGTTACAATATGAGATAGCTCTTTATAGCAAGGTATATGTGAGTTAGAAGTATATCTCCTGGGTTGTTTTTCATTCTATCAGGTTCCTGAGATGTTTTTGTAGATAAGATTTAAACTGTTCATGTTTTTTAACACCTTGTTACAGTTATAGATTTCATCCTATCAAAGCCGTTGAGCATTATATTCATAGAATCATTGAATGCTTTGGTTGGAAGGGATCTCGAAGCCCAGCCAGTTCCAACCCCCCTGCCATGGGCAGGGACACCTTCCACCAGACCAGGTTGCTCACAGCCCCATCCAACCTGACCTTGAACACTTCCAGGGATGGGGCAGCCACAGCTGCTCTGGGCAACCTCTGCCACTGCCTCACCACCCTCACCATGAAGAATTTTTATTAATGCTATCTAGTATGATCTATGGAAATATAACTATCAATGATAGCTGACATATATGTTTCTTCTACAAGAGTGCAGAGAAACTAGTGACCTCTGGGTGACTTATGTGTTGGTCTAACATTTCAGGTTCTATTTAAGTCAAAGGGAAAATGCATTCCCTATTCTGTTATGGTCAAAAAGTATATGCATTCATTAGTAAGCACGAATGTACTTAAGAAACTTCTGGAACACTTGCACCTTAACAAGGCACTTTAGTAAGCCTACATGGACACCACTTTCAACTGACACACGATTTGATCTCATAAAGTAAAAATTATTCTGAAAAATATATGCTATTTATCTTGTACCTTAGTGCACAGGCCTTGCTTATTTGTTGAGGAAATGATGGGGTATGCATGGCGAATTAAAAAATCCTGAAAACTATATCAAATAGCTGCTGATTGCACCCTGATCTATGTGACTGCAATTCAAATGTTCTGTAAGGAAAAGCGTGTGTATCATCTAGCTTGTTTGTAACCTGAAGTACAGATATTGTATCTATAGCATTAAAGATCTAGCTTTTCATCATTTCATCTCTTGCTATAGAGAGTAAAAAATATCTTGAGAGCAGGGAGTATGGAACACGGTGGAGAAAGTGACTTGGCCTTTCAGGGGTACTGATAACAACTGACGTGAAAGTGAGTTTGATTGTAACACTCTGGATTCGATTAATCTACAACGCAAACCCCTGCAGACATTGACCCCATTTAGCTGGTAATCAGCCTCTGCTCAGGGGAGCTCTAGAGTTGGATCACTGGCAGAGCTAATAGACAGGTACTTGGTAAAATCTCTCTAGGGCTTGTCTGTGCTTTGATTTAGTTCGGTGATAGTGATCCCTCAAAAAATATTTTTCCAATGTTTAAATTGAGACATGCCTATTGTGAGAGAGGTGTTCCAACACCGCAGGCCACAGCGCTGGTTCTGGTTTTGTACAGGCTTATTTCGTTACCTGCTGTATTTAGTCAATCACCAGTAAACAAAAAGCTGTCTTTCCACTTTGAAATTTTTGTATAATTGGCTCTGAAGTTAGATAGTATAGAAATAAGCCTTGAACTTGGATGAAGTCAGATATGATACAGTTCTTCTTCACCAACACATTTATCAAAAAAAGATCAATTTTCATGTCTGAGTGGATGTCTAATCAGTTGGGTGCTAACAGTGTTTGGCCTCTGAAGATTAAGATGGCATTTCAGAAACCTCTCTGCCCTGCAAAAATCTATGTTGTGTCAGAGCGCTTTACATTCATAAAAGGAACATAAGTCAATATTCTAATTAAAAGAAATTATGGATACTCTAAGTTACAGGATGTCCCCAGGGTGCTTTCTGCACGGTGAAATTGTCACTGTATGAAGGAGTTCATAAGGAAGTTTCCCCAAATTAGAGATTCCCATTTGGGAATTACACTACTAAAGAAGTCACTACACTACTGAAGAAGTCAACTACTTAGCAGCTCTAAGGATATGGAACTGTCCTTGTCAGTCCTTAGCTCAATAAAATACGGAAGTCGTGCTGGAAATCAGTTCAAAAGGGCAAAGCATATAATACTTCTTTCTTTATTTTATTCTAAATCTGGCAATTAGCTATTTGATTTTGCATTTTAGTAGACTGAAACATCCTATACTCCATCCAAATCTTGTCTGGTAGTAAGAATGAATTCAGGTCAATCTGGCAAATACTGATATCCTACTCCATGGAATATGATAGGCATACTGAAAGTGTGTAAAATTAATGAAAGCGTGCGTTTACCCAACACAGTGCTGATGATTGACAAGCTCTGCAGGTTTTCCCCTCACTAAACTGCAAGGGACTCATTCAGAGAGGGAAAGCCAAGTCATGAGTCAGTCAGAGAGTATCATGAGAAAGTGCCAGGCAGAACTCGCATGGCAGGTGCAGAGCAGCAGGAGTGAACTTGAGGACTGAAGGTTTTATGGCAGATATACCTGCCCATCTCTTCGTTTGTTACATTTCAGATCCCCTCCATCTTGTAACGTGTTCTCCCCAGAGGTCCTACAAGAGGCAAAGAAGTGCCAAGAGCTTTTAAGCTTAATCATGAGACCGAGCTGGCACAGCTGGGCGATGGACCGTAGTCTCTGACCAAGAACAGAGAAGACAATCTGGTGCAGGAGCAACTTGAAGTGCCGCAGTTGAATCTTCAGGAGCTTATTTGGTAGAGTGATACCAACCAGCTCCCAAAGGCGTTCAGGTGCTTAGTGTCCTACTGACACTCACCTTTCCTTCTGCTAAGATACTTTTTTTTCTCTGCTGCTGTGCTTTGCCCTCATTGAGAAGTTCAATTACTTTGTCTCTAACATTGACATTCTTTCAGCAGTGAATAGCAAAATATCTTCTGCTTAAGATGAAAAATAGGCAAGTGCAAACCTATGAATATAGATGAGTTTGTAAATTCCTAGAAAAGGATCCTATTTTAACCTTCTTTTTCCACTTCATAATATGTCATAGAATCATATTATAATTGAACTTCTGATTGAAAGTCAATACTTCATAAAACTAAGAGACATAAGGTAATAATTAAAGTAATTAAGTGGGCAATTGTTGCTGAACTTATAAACTTTCACAAGGAGAAAAGCTGTAACATACAAAGCCTGAAAAAGGAGGGTGCAGTAGAATTACTGGAAATGTTAAGGATACCATTAAAAACTAGACAGCCTAAAGATCACAGACACAATTAAGCATACATTTGTTTCTGTGTGCATACTGCTAAGTATGCGGTAGGATTGGCTTGAAAAGAATTACTTAATAATAGTTTAAGGAATATGCTTCACCTCCCGTGGCAAAATTTTGCAGTAGCTTCTGACTGCACTCTGCCTGACTCCAATCTGTGTGTACGTAGCTCTCTTTTTCCTAGTTGCCTTTGATCTATAGATACAGCAAAAGGAATCATTTTGCCTTTAATGTGCCAGAAACCTACCACTTCTGTACTGTATGCATTTGTTTAACGTAGCGACGATCCAAAAGGGCCATTGGTGTAAAGTGCGAGAAAATGTGAACACAAATCAGGGCAAGCAAATGAATGCAAATAATCTCTAATACAGAAATGTTCCATTGTAAATTAATATTAGCTTATCTTTACATTACATTGTAAGAGAAAGAAAAGAAATTAAGGGAAAGGAAGATAGGAAGGGATGTGACTACAGTGCTTTGGCCAGAGGCTTATAAGTGTCACTGATCGCATTTTAATGTTGAGATTTTTATGCATTCAGAATATTAAAACTTCTATTACATTTTCAATTAAAAACTTGTATGGAATACATGTTGTAGTAATAGCATGCTCTCCAAAGAAATTGATGTATGCACATTCAGAGGAAATGGGAATGTTTTAAATTTATAAACTGAGAGGTTTGCTTAGAGAATTAGCTATACGAACATCTTCTGCAAACATCCTGGGACAGTGCAGACTCTCATTACATTTTCTGTACTAAATTCCATTTCTTGAATAATCTCTGTCTCCTGGGCAATTATTCATTACCATTTAAGAAGAAAAGGCATGTGCTCAGCCTCAAATAAACATCCAGGCTCTTTGGAGAGGGAGTAGTGCACACTGAACAAGCGGTAAATGCTGATGTAGAAAAAGATGAGGTTTGGGCAGAACTTGGGTGAAATGCCACCTCTGCTGAAATCTTGGCAAATTTCTTGTGAGTCCTGGTGGACTATTGAGTATTGTAGCTAAGGCACTGAAGTATCTCAGTTGTGCTGCACTTTCTCCTCAGGTGTTTTTGACAACTTGATTGCCAAATGAACTGATGAATTATTGGGATAATGTTTGACATGAACAATGTCTTTTTTTAAACAGTAGGAGAGTCCAGTTTCTGAATCGGTGATTCTGTTTAGCTCTTCAGCAGTTTAACATCTTCCCATTAAGCGTTCTTCTGTCACCTCCTACATGAATCTCAACAGTTTGTTCAGATTGTATCCAGCAGAGTTAGACTATTTATCCTAAATGGAAAAATTCATCGCATGTTTTCAAACACCATCCTTTTCCTTAACTGGAAAAACCCAAAACTTTATTTTGGGAAAAGGGACAACACAGAATAACAAGTAGCTTGGACAGGTCCCTACATTTTGTAGGGGAAATCAAGGCTTGGGTCCTCATTCTGATGTTCTCTTAAATCCAAGGTGAGTAACTTAAAATACTAGATGACTGTGCAGGATGAGGTTGCCTTTCTCTGAAGACATCTGGAGTACCTGTGTCACATCTTCATGGCTTTGTAAGTCTACCAGTCTGCAACTGATTTAGATCTGTGTTAGCATGTGAATGGCGATGGCTCTAGATGGGTTAAAACAAAGACATCTTGCACCAGTTGCTTAGCCAGATTGCCTGGTACCTCTTACAGCACGATGATTTCAACTGGCAGCGGTCTTCAGGGCAGTCTCTGTGAAAGGTGTAGCAAGCTCCTGAGACCTCCTAAACCAAAGACTCAAACCTCACAGCGACAGTGTGGCAGATTTATAGATAAAACATTTAACACAACAGATACCGTTCTAATATTCCTCCCCATGGGCAGAGCGTGGTAGTGCGGTGCTTGTGAAGGGACGCAGACAGACGCACTTTCAGAAGAAAGAGTAAAATGAGCTACTGGTCGTGACATAAAACTCATGGAGTTAGCAAGCTGAATCAGGAGTAGGCAAAAATACTGATCCTGTAAAAGGAAGGAGTTCATAAATAGGTTCACTTAATAGGGATCAGTGAGCATGACCCTTATTCTGAGTGGACTAAAGTTTCACTTGCATGGGCGAGTTCAGTTTCCCTTAAGGGCAGGAGCCAAGCAGTGGAGAGGGGATCGGTTAGAGGCTGAAACACCCTGTTTCGCTTATTTGTGAAAATAGCAGCCATTCTTTTTGTGGCTCAGGTTTGAACAGAGGCTCTCCAGAGTGAAAATCATCATGCTCCACAGAAACCATTTCACCTCTTTCCTATTATGCCTGCTACTCTCATCAACTCTGCAATCTGAAAAGCTGACATAAACCATTGAATTTCTGCTAGGCTGGCGACTCCACTTGCCACTGCCACGACCTCCAGCTTGGGAAGTGCTGCCCTACAGCTTGAACTAAGAGCCTGGCTCCATAGCTGGGACTTGTAAAATACTTCTAATCTGTAAATGCGTAGCAGCCTTTGAACAGTACATTGTTTTCTTAGCGCACTGAGAGCGTGAAAGGGAGAAAACAGAGAAATGCCTGGGCAGGGAGGAGACCATCAGGGAGCAGCGGGAGCAGGGCTGTGCCCCAGGGTGACCTGGTGCAGGCTGAGCTGGGCCTCTCCCCACAGGGCACAGCCCCATGTGGGGCCAGAGTGGTGACAGTGACAGGTACCAAAAACCAGACACAGTGAGGGTTTGCTGCCCCACAGCCCCCCAGTATCCCAGGGGCCGTTTGTCCGGCAGGGACTGCCCGGGGCTGTCGGTCCCTTCCCCGGCGGCACTCCCAGAGCTGGAGCTCAGCCAGGCTGGGCAATGGGCACTTGGCCACGGGGCGCCTGGTCAACCCGGCTCAGCCCCGCTCAGCCCAAGGGCAGCCCACCACCCCTGGGACCCAACACAGCCCGATGGCTGCCCCCAGCAGTGGCAAATATAACCACTCTCACTGGGCTATAAAAGTCTGGTTTGTAGAAATCTCCAGCACTGAGATTTTGTAACTTCATTTAGGAGAGAACATCACTAATGTGCAAGAGCAAGGAATCTGTGAACGTACTGGATGTCTACGCAGTGTAATGACTCGCTTTCCTGGAAAGTAAAAGACAAAACCAAAAAGCTTCAATTCCAGGAAGTCTGGCCTTTTGCCATGTGAAAAGCCAATTTACTGTGTTAACAAGTTTCGAAAAGAATATTCTAACCTTCAGAAATGGAGGAAATGGATACTTCTGGTACTGTGAGAATGAGAAAGGAAAAAATAACTTAGAAATTCAACCGAAGGTTTTGTATAGAGAAGAGGAGAAGAAGTTAATGAACTTGTGAAAGAGGCAGTATGTGAGGGAGAACCTATTTATAGAATTTCTGCTAATACAAGTCCATAAGCTTTTAGGAAGAAATCATTGTGATTTATTCATTTCTATTAATTACACTATTCTGTAGCGATACCTTAGGACATAGCAGATCTCAGCACAAGGTTTCGAATCAGTTTGTGTGACAGAGAGGTTTTCCCGGCTCTTGTTACATTTGTACCACTTATTGTTCAAAGCATTTGAAATGTAGTTTGGATTAAGAGTATAGACAAGTGCATGCTTTGCCTGAGGCTTCAGTTCTCACTAATAAGGAACTAAGTTTAAAAAGGCAATTGCATGTATTTCATGAGGTTGTCCATTATATCCTAACTTTAAGAGTGGAAGAAGAAGACTGTAGGGCTTAACCTGACTACAAGCTAGTTATAGTTATAAACTATAGAATTAGTAGGGAATTATTCTGACTTCAGTTTTTTATATCACAGCTTTTGAGAAAAGATGAACAGAACTCAGTAGACTATGATAAATAAACTGCAAAGAATAGAAAAGTTTAATGAAAAACAGTCACAACCAGGCCTGATGCCTCTGACTGGTAGCACCTACCCCCAGTTGCAACATGTACCATAGTAATGTGCTTACATAAACTTACTTACACCTAACGAATCACTATGTCTGAGATGAGTAAGAGAATCAAAGGTAGTGCAGATTATAGCAACACATAACTGTGTAAGAGGTTGCATAAAATATTAAAATATACTTGATGGTTCATACGTGGCAAAGAGGAAAAAATTCCCTGAGCGGAAGTTATTCTGATGCACAGCCTACGTCATACCAGTAGAGAGATTAGCTTAACAGAAGTGTAAATGTATTCAGAGACAGTAACTCATGGAGTCTGTTTTATTTTCTATTTTGACATAGCATTTGTTTAAATGGGACAATGGCAAGCCATAATTACAGAATCCCTGAGATTTTTCCACATTTTACAATCCACCTCTCTCATATCGCTCCTTCTCTGCTTTAACTTTCCACTAGGACTAATCGAAAAGGAAACTGGGTTACATCTGGCCTCAATCTGTATTGCTCTGTAATTGATTAAGCAAGAGATTGAAGGAGTTTTGTTTATATTTAAAACCTACTGCTGGAGGAACCTGTGGATACTAATGTTGAGAAGATCACGTGGCTGTTCCTAGCCCTGCAAACAAACAGAGAGAGGCAAACAGGGCTTGCAGGGAAAACTTAGTTTTTGTTTAGCTTCCCACCACCAAATTGTTTTTTCCACTTTTGCTTGTGTTTGTCTCTGGGGTTAATTAGTGCAGCTGTGACAAAGTGCTTGCATTAAGAAGAATTTACTTTAATTAAACTGTGAAAAGACTACTTACTTGTGTCTTCACTCTCCCTTTCTTTAGCAGAAGAATAGGGTATATAATTAACACCCAGAACAGGTTGCATTCAGAGCTAGAAAAACTCCAGTGCTGGGGCTAGACTTACTGTTTATGAAAAACAGGGCCTATTATCCTGGCAGGGTATCTGTCAAAAATCCAAATTAGTTCATTAAAAACAACAGAATATTAGTAATATCTAATTCTTTCTTTGTGTTTCTACGTACACTGCCACTCTGTCAGCTGACTCCCCTCTTCTACTGCCACAGCAATTGCTCCTACTTCTCTTCTGCATAAAATAACCACAAGAGGTATGTTAAATGCTGTTGGAAGACCTACTGATGATTCCTCCCTTTGCTGCTCTACCTTTTTAGCCTTTCCGTGATATTGCTGTCACAGTTCCCTAGTCCCAACCTGCTGATTTGACACCCTCCCCCAAAAAAACCCCAAACCACCAAACAAACAGTACAAGAAAGTTGTGTTTCCTTTCTAATTTCAAAACAAAAAAACTCTCTTGAGTGTGAATACTTAGTTTGTGTTGTACCTTTTCTTTCTTCAGGCCTGGTATTTTATGAGTTGATTGAGTCTTCCAGAAAACAACAAATAAAGAAGCACCTGCTTCAACCATTTCCTGAGACTGCGACTGGAGTTTATTAAGGCAGTGGTACTTCAGATAGCAAAGACAGCGAGAGGTATTCTGTGCTTTTCATTTATCCTGATACAGATACAATATTGCCTAAGGAAATATGTTTTTGACTATGACAATGATGATTGGAAAGCAAAAAAGCCTTCTCCTATTCCGTTTTCTAACAATAATTAGCAGACCAACCCATCAGCTTATTTTTTTTCAAACAACAGCTGAAAGTAATTTTCAAATGTGATATGAAAAATTGAGTCTGATGTAGCCTTCTGTTGGATTTTTCTTATTTATAACATAAAAGTCTTTGCCTTTCTTAGTACTTATATTTCAATCTTTTAAATCTACTTATCTTTGAACAATGGAGTTATACAAGCAATTAGGTAAATTCAGATACAATGAAAGTGAATGCAGCTCGGTTATAATGAATGGATCTTACTTTGCATTTGATTGCAGTTTGTTTCAGACTGTAAATAAGCTAATTCTGTTTATGTTTTTCTCTCTGAAAGCAACCATATTGAGTCAGATTTTCAAGACAGCTCAAATCTCACAGTCTGTCTATGGCCAGATAAAGTTCTTTAGAAAGTAGGCCAGAGCATTATGTGGAAATCTGACACTCACTGTTAAACCATAGCTGTATTAATCTTCGCAGTATAGTGTACACTAACAGACTATGGTATTTTTTGGGAACATAACTTTTAGTTGTCTGTACTTCTCAGAGGCAGTCTCAACCTGACTATGGGAAGTACTGCACGTAAAGCATCTGTAATGTGTTTTTCTTTCTTGACATACTAAGTTCCCCCAAATTGTGTAAAAATAGAGTAGGGAGGTCTTAGAAGTCAGATGGGAGATAATATGTGGGCCTGTCCTTTGTTTCTGAAATAACACAGCATAAGACATGTATACAATGTGCCTTAAACTCGCCTCCAGCCTCGAGGCTACCTGGTGCTATGTCTCTCCGTTGTAGTTTATTTATATATTTCAAAGGGACCCCAAAGTGTTTATCAACAGCTGATTTTGCAACTGGACCGAAAGGTATATTAGTCAAAACCACTGGGTGGCACAAAGAAGCCAACATACACGTGAGTGTGATTCTACTTTTGCATTCTGTGATTTATGGAAGATACACT
>NW_009593934.1:22483-24877 GCF_000690535.1 Cariama cristata | reverse complement strand
CTTTCTCTGAAAAATCTGAGTGCCTCTTAGTCTTAAAGTACTATGCCAATAAGTGAAGCACAGCTATTTGCTTTTATTTGCATAAGTAGGTTGTTGTCATGAGGTATGGGAAGTCTGCTTCGTGACTGGAAGTGTCAGTGTGTCTGTGCTTTAGGACAGTTTTGGAGGGAGGGAGAAGGAGGACATGGGTAGTATTAATTTTTTTAATATGTATCTAAATGATCCCGGCTCACTTTGTTTATTGACTTATACCACTTTTTTAAACGTAGCTGATTTAGTTGTATTTCTCCCCATGGCTGTTTATCCCCATTTTTATCTTCGTTATTCCTCGTTCACCTATTCTCAGAGTAAGTAATTTATGTTGCATTCTGATGACTGCTTGCTATAGCACGCTTAAAGGCAGCAATACTTTGTGTTACTTGGTAGCTTCCAAGTACCTTCACATTATTAATTGTATTATCCTAACTTTTTTAATCCCTGAAATGGAGGCATTTATTTTCTCGTTCAAGGAGCGGAGAACTGAGGCATGACTTATTTAAGCAACCTGCCCAAATCTGACATAAATCCTTACAGTGGACTAGGGATTTATAATGAGATTGTCTTTCACCTCACTGATCCCATTGACTGGTCCAGGCTGTGCTTGCTGTCTTCCATGTTCTCATCAGATTAATTTTCTTATCTTTCCCCTGGTCCTTTTTAATTTCTTTTCTCTGATTTTCAGCATTTCTTTCAAAAGATTGAAAGTATTATTTGTAGAAGAGATTGAAGATATCTCTTTAAATTTTAAATATCCTGCAATGCTCTGATAATACGATTGGAGTGCCGGGCTTATAATTTTCATTTTGTGTTTTGTATTTAAACAGAAGTGAGATTGAAAGTATCAGAAATAGATATCCATCTAGCTATGTTTGCTGACTCTGAATTTGTTTTAAGGTATTATTAGAAGCACCTAATTCAGCTAAATCTTTTTCTATTTTGTATTAGTTTTTTCACATTTTATTCCCCTTAGGAAGACATCAATTCTTTTTTTCTGAGTGGAATGTATATTTGATTAAGTTCTGTCTCTTGGTGGTCACTTCATTTGGTATTTCAGAAAAATCTTTCTCTATAGTAAATTCTTAGGAGAAGCAATTTAGTGATGACATCCTTCTCTTATTCTTCCCTTTGCTTGTTTAAAACTGTTTTTATGAAAACATTCAAGCTCTTCTAGTTTGTTCTCTCATTTATATTTCCGCATAATAGAGAAATTATCATGCTGAGTATGCTTAAGGTGAAATTCTTTTAACTCAATTCAAAGTCATGATGTGAAGGAAAGGGGTTAAACTATGTCTTGGGTTGTTTGTTTGCCTTTTCAGGCTCTTGTGTTTTGGTTTTGGTGTTCCTTTTTCACTACTACATACTGTGAAGTTTTGATTAGTTTTTAATTTTCTGTTACTGAAGTTGTGAAGAATAACTTCCCAGATGTGCTGTTACTGGTGGTACCTGGAACAGAATATTTAGGATTTATTAGAGCCAAACAGTTCACACTCAGTGTGAACACAATGGTTCCTTTGGTGTCAGTCAGAGTTATTTCAAGAAAAGACTGGAGAACAGCTGGTCTTTGCATTCCCCTTTATCTTCTTACCTGGCTTCTCACAAATGGTAAAGAGTTGCAGGAATAAGTTCTGCATTCCTTACAGCTTTTCGACGATGAAACCCCTCTGCTATGCAATTGGTGGGCTAATAGGTAGCTAACCTACGTGGTAAAAAAAGAAATGGAAATCATGGTGGACTTTTGCCCCCCGTTTTTCCATTGCCTCATTGGAAAGAGAAAATTTCAAGTGTACTCAGGAAGACACCAATATGAACAAACATTATATAAAAGCTATGCAATGAACGGTAGTCATGACAGAGGGCAACTTTTGTTATTGTGAGGAAATTTTGCTATGTACAAGAAAAGGAAGATGAAAGGATGGCTTTCAAGACCGTAGATCTAATTCTTCATCAACGTGAAACACCAAGGTAAGAAAAATTGTTCACAAAATATTCCAGGTACTTCATTGTCCAAAGCAAATAAGCAAGTAAGTCATGTGGCAACCAAAAGGATGTGTGTACTGTCTGGTAGATGATTTTGTCTGTCACTTCTGCTAAGAAATATTTCATTCTTTCCTTCTATCTTCATAAATCCCACAAACTTCCTTAGGATCCTGTAGTTTTAGATTCCCCCATTAACCTCACCAGAATATAGCAATTTTCTTGTTATTGTTGCTTACTTTAAGACTCTTGAAATTCTAGATCTCGAACCAGCCTGTGCATCTTCTGTAGGAGTAATACTTTTCGTTAATGTAGAGGATTTCCAGGACAAACATGCTGGGGGAGTAGATTCTGCAAGAGTGACTGAGGGTCCTGTTATAT
>NW_009593934.1:0-22460 GCF_000690535.1 Cariama cristata | reverse complement strand
GCGTCGTGTCTTTAGGTATAAAACATCTCAAAATTATGGAGAGGTTTTGAGGTATAAACATTTGTTTAAATCAGACTGGTGAAGAAGTAGAAGGAAAACTTACTAAATTAATTTGCATTAAAATTTAATAAGAAAACCAAGTATTTCTCTTGGCCTGAGTGCTTTGGTGGAGGTCAGTTGCTTGTGTTATAGAATCTCTGGAGCAAAAGTCCTCTTTTTAATACACATTTTGGCAAGTAAACTGTATGAATTGCTTTTTCTCTGTGTAAACACTGCATAATAGTAACAAAGAAACTGTGCACATCTAAATTTCAGCTGAGCATTGCTCAGATGATTACAATTGAGTAGAACTCACTTACAAGGTAGTGCAGCCATACATTTTTTGAGCCCGTAGAGCAAATGATAAATAGTTTAAAAAAATTATATTCATATTGAAGTGTGTCTATATCCTATAAATTTTAGCAGTTTACCATAAGGGACAGCTATTTTTGGGACAAACGGGGTAATGCTACAGCAGTATTTTTCACCTTTGATTTTCCTTAGCTTGAGTTCAGCTAAAACAGTTCATGCTTCTTCTGGAGGTGGAAGATGGGGTAGGACTGTGGTTGGACCTTCTGCAGATCCAAACCCCTGACTTTGCTTTGTGACCCCTTGTTCCATGTAACCTTTATTTCAGGAATCTAATTCCTTACAGTGCTCTGAAGTTTAAAAATCCTGCTCTTAGGAACACTTTTTTTTTTTTTTTTAAGGTTAATTGCTTCTGTTTAGTTTGCTTTGGTTTGGTTTTGTTGCTTCTTTTGGGTTCAATCATTTTCTAACTTGGAGTAAGGCTGGCAGTTTCAAGATTAGGACCCCATACTTTTCCCTTAATTGATTCAAAACAATTTTTTTTCCCCCTCAACTATAGAGTAAGATTCTGGTTTAGGTCACTGACTTCTGTAACTGTGCAACGAGAACATTGAACTCCAGTAGTAGGCAGTGAATTGTCTCTAGTAAAAAGGAGAATATCTATTTAGAGACCAATGATGAAGGCACCCAAAACACTTAGTCTAGACTTTTTGCCTCAGTTTGAATTCCCACTTTATCTTTGTTTAGGACTTCCTGTCGAAGCTCCATATATGTAAGTTTTAAGATACGTTAGCCCAACTATCACAGTGAAAAGCTGCTCATTTTATGTAATTAAAGCAAATCAGGATTGAAGTGGTTGTATTGATTTATTAATGACATGCAATTAGCTGGCAAACAGCGAACTATACCTTCAGGACCAACATGAATAACAGAATGAATAAACCACAGCCCTGGCTGCTTACAGAGTGTTAATAAGCACCCAAATCCCAAAGAGTTCTCTCGCCGTCACACATCAATGCACACACACGTATAGGTATACATGGATGCGCACACAGACAATTAAGGGCATCGTTACCCCCTGAACAATGTGGATGACAAGCACACGTCTCCTTTCTGGGACTCTAGTATATCTGGGTGATCCAGCTTTGAGTGTACTTGTGCTGTTCTCTAGAACCTGCTAATGCAAGAACCACTGGAAAAGCACCCTAAGAGTCTGCATATGCACACCTGAGGTGTAGGTACTACCTGTGTCAGCCCCAACGTTGGTCCCCTTAACTGCGGTTCAGGGGCTGCTCATTGCATTCAGTGCCCAGCGGCGAGGCTGCAAAGTCTGGCCAAGGCAGATGTCCCCAGGGTTGGTGGGGTGTCTCTGTGTGCGTTTGTGTCTGTGTGGCTTCTGGCAGTGCCAAACTGGGACACTACTTCCACTCCCAGGTCTCTTCCCTCACTTATAAATTTACCTGCTTCTTTTAGATGTCCTTTCAGGCCAACTCCTTCACTGTTGCAAGAGTCTCATTGTAGTTCCTTGGTTACTCTTTAATCTGCCTGGTGGTCTTCCTCTTCCATATGATCAGCTTCTGGCAGACACTCTCCCAGACAATTCTAATTATTTGATTCAGCCATGTTGTTGACACACATGTTCCTCCTGTCTTAGCAGTGGCTCTTATCCAGGCCATTTTGCCAAGGCTAGACTGTAATAAAACTCGCACATACTGCCTGCTTGTCTTAAATTAGTCTTTTCAGTAGTAGTTTCATAAGTGATCAGAGCTTACCTTGTTTTTAAAACTTGACTTTTTGTCTCCTGTGCTTTCAGAATATGAAATGTTATTGCAAACCATTTTTCTGTGTGCTCCAATAAAAACTCCTTTTCCAAGAAATTCTAATTTGTCAATTAAGATATTATTTAACAGTTGTATAATCTTTGCTTTTATGGACTAGATCTCCAGTAGTCACTTGCCAGTTGAAGGTATAATAATCCAATAATTACAATTTCAATTACAAGGCAATGAACACTTTGAATTTTAGAGCTCCAATTTAAAGAAATAATAAAAAAAAAAAGAAACAGGCAAACAAGCAAACAAGCAGAACACCCCTGACGTGAGCTACTGGCACAACTGGCACTTAGGCATCAAGTTCTATTGATAACTAGTGTAAATTTTGAGAATCTAGCGTGGGAGCTATGTGATCCTTAGGGCTATCAGAAACCATAGGCAGTATTTTTCAAGCTGTGATGGAAACATCAAGGTAACAAAATTAAAATCGGTTTTGAAGAGAAAACTAATTTCCTCTGCGATGAACTCAAGTTTAGGATTGAAGAAGCTTGAGCTGTGGTTTTAGACTTGTTCTGAACGTTACAGGAGCTGGATGTTTGCTCAAAAGGAGGAAGGCACCTGTTAGTTGCAAAATACTGAAAGGATTTACGGAAGTGGAGATATTTTTCCCAATTAGTCACTTTGCCCTATAGAATACATATTTTCTAATATTTACCCTCCTTCCCTCCAGTTTAAAAAATGCTGTAACCCAGGATTTTAAGAAACCTTCAGAATCAAGATCTTGCTTGTGTTTCACAAGACTGTCAAAAGTATTTTGTCGACTGCTATTTTGTAGAGATTAGCATTTTTAAATTAATTACTATCACTGTTTGAAAGAATTTAATACTAATCCTTCTCTTTTTTTTTTCTTCCATCTTCAGTCCCTGCTCTGTGTCTGTTTCAGGTTTTGTATGGCTCTGTTTATGTTTATCCAGTTCCTTATGGGCTTATTTTCTATTGTTTTGCTTTTTTGGAAGATGAGTAAAAGAGCTTTTTTTTTTTTTTTTAGTTTACAGCTGGGATTTTATGTGGCACAGAACTCTGTAATAGCATCTGTGCATATCAGCCCACCATATGGATAGGAGGGAAATAGCTTAATTTAGTGCATATGCATGGAGTAAACGAAGACTTGACTATTACTGGGCTACAAATCACTAAACACCACAGAGAATAGTAGGTTAGGGAAGGGTTACAAGAAACCAAAGGGTAAATATGATCTCAATGGTATTATACTGTTTCCACTAGATGTTTTTTCAGTTTATCTAAAGCAGTGACTCAACAAGCACGTGTCTAGTCGGAAAATCATTAAAGGTTAAAGCTTGACCAATAAGAATGAAATGACATTGACTGAAAGTACATCTGAGGGCTCACAGGCTTAGTTTTGTTCCAGTGAGGGTATCAGCTTCACTGATTCAGCTAAAGGCACCAGTAGTCCCAAAGCAGTTTCACTGATATCTTATAGCAGGAAGCCGAAATCTTCTATGACTCCTTTTTTTAAACTGCCTTTGACCATTACTGCTTTTTAAGTCCTCTCATCTGTTATCGCAATAGGTCAGCTTTGTATCTAATATTTCTGACATAATGGACCTCTCTAAGGATACAGTGACTTTTACCCAGATTTGGTTTGGAGAGGCAGTTGTGTATAGAGTTGGAAGAAATAACTCCATCACCACTGAGTTTTAGGTAATTTCACTTGCTAAAGTGCTAAAGGTGTTGAAAGAATCTTTTGTTTATGGCTATAACATAGCTGGTGAAGAGACAGATACAACATTGGAGAAGATAATTACTTCTTATGGAGTTCAATTGACATAATTTGATGTGAAATTGTTATACCACTACTGGTTCTTTAGCAAAGATATGGCAATAGTTAAAGTCTAAGTAACCTGCCATCTCAAAAAAACAACAAGTTAGAGAACACTTGTGAGCAACCTGACAGATGATCTTGGTCAGCACAAGGAAAAGTGCAGAGGAGATATTTGTTTCTGTAGCTCATATTGTATCTCCAAACATTAGCCAAAAATTACTTCTTGAGCAAGAACAGAACATGACTGTGTGAGATGGGAATAGCTACACTTGTCTAGAAAAGGTGGAAAGCACCGTGTGGTTGAGGTCTGCCCATGTCACTAAAATACGTGCTTACCTAGTGTTTCTTTTTTTATTTTCAACAAGACCTTTACCTGTGTTATTAGCCTTACAGAGGGGACCTGAAAAACTCAAGCCTGCTGACTTGGTTGTCCATTGGGTGAGTTAATAGCTTTTAAGGTTTTTGTTTGAACCTACAGAAATAGACAGTCATATTTAACAAAGCTGAGATGAATTATAAGTTTTCAGATTGTGATTGTTTGACGTCTAATACTAGTCACTGGGGAAAATGCATAAATGGTTCTTGGATAAGGGACGAATATCCTCAACCTCCTTCTTCCAAGCCAGCATCACACAACTGGACCAGAGTCAGATACATCATTTCCTCTCATCTCTATTCAGTTTTGAATTATTTTCTACACAGTGGAAGACGTATTTGAAATTGCATGAGCTACCTAAAGAATTTAAAGTGAATGTCAGTATTCCAGCACAAATATTTAAATAAAAGGCTGTACCCTTCTCTCTGGGTTGCATATAAAAAGGACTAGGTTTCCCTCTCTAGGGAATGTCAATAACAACTTCAGCAATCTGCTCATTTTCTGTGATATGTGGAATTCTTCTTAACACGCCTGTTCCTCAAGACTATGCTTTGCATGTAACATGAAAGGAAGTGTTTTATCAAAGGTGTGTAACACATGGCACCATGTAGCACAATGTGGAGGTCAATTCGTAAGAGAACCTGATAAAGCTGTAAATAAACTCATAGTTCAAGCTCTGTGCTAATGTAGCTCTACTACTTGCTATTCTGGAGTTACCATGCTTAGTGCTGTATACGGGAAGTTTTTATTTTCTTATATAGGCATACTTCTGTATTTCCAAGAGTATGTACCTAAATGTGCATGCACTGTAGTGTTGGAAGGCTTTGGTCTGCTAAATTCTAAATTCATCAGTCTGCGGTGAGTTTTGGAACGATAGCCGTAAGTAGTGCTGAATGGAAAATCCCCTCTTGAATAAGTCTTTGGTGCACAGGGAAAAATCAAACCCTCAAAAAAACTTTGACTGCAAACCTTTCAGGAGGAGCCTAGAGTATTTCAATTTTAAAAAAAGAAGAAAGAAAGAAAAAGAAATCTCATGTAGTCAAAACAACAAATTTATTACAAAATAGAATTTTATTTTAATGAACTGTAATCATGATATTGTAATACATAATGTGACAGGGTAGTTGATAGTGAAAACATAAAATCTGCAGACATTTTAAGAAGTGTATGCTAAAACTGACAGTGAGTTTTCCTTTGAACTGGATTTCATGTTTTGCTCTGGAATTGGCATGAAGTTTCTAGGTTTACTTATATCTTGTGAATTATAGAAAGAAATTTTGAAGAAATCTTTGCTCAAGTTTATCCTCTTATGTTTTGTTCACATAGTCTGAAATTTATTTATAATTTTTAAAACAAAACCAAAGTGTCTTGCTGTTCCTAAATTAAGATTTTCATAGGAAAGGTGAACAACAGTAAACTTAGTGGAAAGTTCTTCTAGTGGCAGGATGAAGCAACAACATCCCTTGACTTCCGAAATGCTGCCCAACAGAGTCTGACAGATGAAGCTTCACTTCTCAGTGTATAAAACACAATAAAGTAACATGAGGTGTGAATAGCAGTAGAATAAGCAAACAACTGGTCTTTATTGAGGGGTGATGGAGTGGTCATACAAAGTATTAATCTAGTCTGTTAGGTCATAGCAGATGGACTTTTTTACTTCTCATTCAATATCTTACTCAGTTATTTTAAGGTTGCACACTTCAAAGCCTGAAGTCTTGTTTCACAGCTAGGTTACACAAACATCCCAGACAGAAGACACAGTGGGGTGTGTGTGTGTCTGTTAAATATTCACACTGGTTCTTTTTTAATTTGCTTTCCACTAGCCTACCTAGGTGAAACAGATTTTTGTCTAAATATACCGAGACCATCCCTTAACAAAAAAGATAATATAGAAGGTTCTTTCAAAAGTTAACATTATTAGAGGGATTAAAAGAACAACAAATATTTAATGAAAATTCAGTTGAAAATAATAAATAGGTTTGGTCTATATATCCTTCACTCAAACTCTCTTTCAAACCAGCTTGTGTAAATATAAATAGTGGAAATCCATAGAAGAATTTTCTGTAGTGTCTGTGGACACTAACCATTTCACTACTACTGCTAACAAAGAAGTTTAGGAAGAAATACAGTTACTTACATTCTTTTCCTGCAAGTCAGAACAGATTTATGGTAGAAACCCAATGTAGGTTTGTACACTTGAAGCCAGAGACAATGTTTGAAGAAGACTCAAGTTCAGAGAGCTAAAGTAATCCATACATTTGCACAGCCAAAGATTTGCAGTGTCAAAGATGCTTAATTCAGACATGTTTGCTGTGAATGAAATGTGCTTCAGACAGCAGCCAGAGGTTTGAAAATTTGAAGCTGTTCAATTCCAAATTGCTTTCTCCATGACTATGTGTGGTTTTTAAAGTGTATAAAGTATGTATTATAGAAATGCATTTAGTACTTAAACACACACACCTACATGAACTTCTGAAAAATGCATGTATAAAGCACAAGTGTAAGTGTGGGCCGCGGGCCTCATCTACAACCTTCTTGTTATATCTCTTATCATAGGTCCACCCTGTCATGTTCAAACCTCTCATGTTGGGTAAGTACCGCTAAAGTAGTGGCAGCAACCCCTTCTCCAGCTGAAAACATATCTAGCCTTCATCTTCCCTGTTGCACGCCTACCTTTTTTATCTTAAAATAAAGGATGGATACCTGGCAGGTGGTTAAATCGATGGTCAGTTTCTGTTCAAATGGGGAAGGCTTTCACAGGGAATTGCTGTACAACGTGCATGTGAGATTCAGCCTTTTACTCCATCATTGCTACTGGTGGTGGAGCATCAGTACTTGTGCAGGGGTAGAGGATGATGCAGTGTAGGACTGGCAGGGCTGGGTGGTCTCACAGAGCCTGAGGGTCAGCGTGGGGCATCCGCCTCGCCCAGAGGGGCTCTGAGGGGCTGCAGAAGCCAGCTTCAGGAGTTGCACTGGCCTCTTTGCTCTGTATCTCCAGGCACTGTTACCAGCGATGGGATGAATTGACTGAATTTCTCATGGGTTCACTTCTGGTTCACTTCCCCAACCTTATTTTTCATGTCTTCCTATTTTCAGGCTACTGAATATCATCTCATCCTGTGTTGTTTGGTTTTTTTTTGAAAAATGATAGCAGAACTCTCCTATAAACTTCTTTCACAGTCTTAGTGTGAGGAGGTGGAAGAAAGGGAGACTAACTAGATTGTTTGTAAACCTCAACTTTACAGCAGAGAATAAGGTGGACTATAGATGCTGTAGTTTCATTAGACCAGTGGGCATAACAACTTTTGATAATTTCGCTTGTTGCAAAGTAGAATTATTTTGAATTATGCTGTTGTTGTGGGTTAATCCTGGTAGGCAACTAAGCACCATGGAGCTGCTCTCTCACTCCTCCCTCTGCCCAGTGGGATAGGGGAAGAGGAAAGGAAGAGTAAAAGCAAGAAAACTCGTGGGTCAAGATAAAAGGAAAAATAGAAAAAGTGAGAAAGAAAATGAAACAGAAGTGATGCAAAGGCAATTACCACCACCTCCCGTGAGCAGTCCGAAGTCCAGTCAGTTCCCGAGCAAAAGATGGCTAACCTCCCTAAACCCCCTTCTTTTCCCTTTTTATTGCTGATCATGATGTTATGTCTCTTCCATTAATTCAGGTCATCTGCCTGGTTGTGTCCCCTCCCAACCTCTTGTGCCCTCCCAATCTATTCACTGGGTGAGAAACAGAGGAGGACTTGATGCTGTGCAAACGCTGTTCAGCAATAGCTACAACAATAGTGTGTTATCAGCATTGTTTTGGTCACAAATCTAAACCACAGCACCATATGAACTGCTATGAAGAAAATTAACTGCATCCCACCAAGACTCAGTGCAACTGATTCATGGTGAATAGTGGCTGTAATCTGCATATTGTGGTATTGTGACATTTGAGTTATTTCAGATTGATCTTTTTTCAGACACTTCACTAACACGTGTATGAGTCTTGAAAGTAGATATTGTTAACAAAAGGAACTGTTGTGAACCTTATGTATTTAAGATTTCTTATATATACATGCACATATATGTTTATATATAGACACATACTACATACAGTTCTTCATATTCAAGGGCATGGAAGCATGCTTTATGCTCTCCTTTTATTTTTTTTTCCTTGGCGAATATTCTTTTAGGGTTTCCTATTTGAGGACAAGTTCTGTTCAACAATCAGCTATTGCAAAGTACTGTTATCTAAAACAGGAATAGGCTAATCTTTCACCTGGAATAGTAATTTCATCTTTGCCAAAAGCCATCAGGCAAGACAGTGAGCAAAAACTGTCACCAGTAGAGAGGAGGGAGTGATATCACAGACTTTTTACTAAGAATTCACAGAATCAGAGAATCCGTTTGATTGGAAGAGACCTCTGGGATCATTGAGTCCAACCTTTGCCCTAACACCACCATGTTAACCAGACCACGGCACTAAGTGCCACATCCAGTCTTTTCTTAAACACCTCGAGAAATGGTGACGCCACCAGCTCCCTGGGCAGCCCATTCCAATGCCCAACGACCCTTTCTGTGAAGAAATGCCTCCTCATTTCTAGCCTGAACTGCCCCTGGGCAGTTTCAGACCGTGCCTTCTTGTCCTATCGTTTGTTACCTGAAAGAAGAGACCGACCCCCACCTGGCTACACCCTCCTTTCAGGTCGTTGTAGGGAGCGATCAGGTCTCCCCTCAGCCTCCTCTTCTCCAGACCAAACCCCCCCAGCTCCCTCAGCCGCTCCCCATCAGACTTGTGCTCCAGACCCTTCACCACCTTCGTTGCCCTAAAAGGTAACTTTATTAAACTCAGTGGAATGGTTATACATCAAAATTCCTGAGTATCATCTTCTAATCTTGTAGATATCTATTAGCAGCTTGGTCCGGGCGCTACCGAGTCTATAAGTAGTATTGTGTACCATACCTCCGTTACAGGTGTATCTAGTCCTGTTTTGTAGGACTCATCCAAACACTGCCCTCTAGACGAGCCGTCGTATAAGGGAAGTTGTCAGTTATGTGGTAGCTTCCAGTTTTTGCAAACTGGGTCTGAGGACCCTTCTGTTCCCAAAGCGTACTCCCCTACCAAATGCTGTTAAGATTTTGTCCTTGTCTAACTGTGCCTTGGGGGGAGTGCAGCGTATGTTGTTGATACTATCCCCGTCAGAGCATGACAGTTACTGTTGCCTGTTCTCTTGGCTTTGATTTCCAATTCCTTTGGTTCAGCGATTTCTGAATTAAATATGTCCAGATGCTGTGCTTCATTTATTGTGGGTGCATGTGTACACAACCAAATGAGTGTTTGTGTTACTAACCTTTATGCATTGTAGGAGTAATGGAAATATTTAAAGGCAGCAAGACCAAGGTGAAACCCTCTAAATGACCCAGTATGATTCTAAAAGTAAAAGGTGTAATAAAATGTGTTATTATTCTAGAATACATATGTATCTTCTAAAATATGAAAATAAATTCATACTTGTAGGCAATATATACAGCAGTTCTCTACATTCACTGTCACTGCAAGTATCACCATATGTATCTGTTCATTTTTCTTTTTTTTTTAATAATCTATTTCTACTTCTCCAGCATCTTATGTAGCTTTCCTTAAAGCTAAATATATGCTGAATCTATTTTTTACCCCCTTACACCAGAAAAGAAAGATGGAAAGGATATACATTTGAATAGTTCAGCATTTTTTTTTTTTTTTGAATGATGTTTCAAGTCCTTAGACACTGTATTACTGTTAAATTTAGTCTCTTGGAAATGCTGCAGTCTGGTAAAATTGACACAAATATACTATTAACAAAGAATTTATTGATGCACTTACCAGAATATACATTAATAAAAATAAGTCCTCATTGCAGCATGAGGAGTATTTTGTGAAAGAGGGGACACATTGTTAGAAGGACTTTAAAGCTAATTGGTATGATTGTAATGATTTCAAAAGGCTGTTTCACAAAATCATTAAGGCTAGAAATTAATCTTTGAGCTATATTAGCTCAGAGAGTTGCACTTTCTTCACACTTTGCAAGCACAACCAAACTGCCATTAAGTTCAAGGTGCCCTCCATGATGCTTCATCAGAAAAGTGAGTTCATTTAAGAGTTTTGTTTCAGCAGTATGTAGCTATGGACAGAACCGTACCCTATCGTGACTGGCAGAGTAAGTGGCTTCATGATGGATGTGCAAACACAGGAGTCAGATTTGCAAGTCACGGCAAGGTTTAAGGTCACCCAGCTAACTTCGTTATTGTAGCATTATATATGTGTGTAGCATTGTACCATAATTGTAGCATTATACATATATATGTGTGCTTATCTCTTAAACTTAAAACAGTTCTTCTTAAACATGATTAAAATGAATATACATCCCTTAATTATGAATTCGGAGTTACTGCACTGTACCTAGGGCAAACACCAGTGCTTTGAGTTCCTCTTCCATGTTAGAAGTTCTTTCTTACCTGCCTCCTCAGAGACATTTCAAGACCTGGTTCCAGGACCACTGTTTTAACTGTCTCTAGCCAATGCTACTTCATTCCCTTCTGTATACATTTCCTTAAAGATGTACAGGAGTTGATACAGCATCTCTTTGCTTGGCAACTGCTAGAGAGATAAGCAGCTGTAGTGACTGATTCTGTAGATAGTGGTCTCATGCTATCTCCATTCCAGCAGCAAACTATCTAGACTTCCCCTGTTGGCTTTTCTTTGCTGATAAACTAGAAGTGTCTTTGAAATAAAGGTAAGTAACTCTGTTAAATAACATAAAGGCAGAACCAGAAGTAGGAGTAGAGAGAGCTGTAACACAGTCGGAATACTGGGTGAGGAAAATAACCCCTGAACAGCTGTAGAAGAGGAAGGCAGTTTAATTATTTTTGTAAAGAGACATAATTGTTAAGATTGTCTATTTTAATTTGATTTAGATGCGTTCAAAAATCCTTTCTAGTCCTTAACTACTAGCTTTATTTCTTTTCCTACTGTTGCTTTAGGAATACAATCTTGTACTTTTCTCCCTTGTTGAAACTTTCTCCCATCTGAAATGAACCATCTGGTGGTCTGGGGGAAGCTTAGGAACTGAGGGAGTCCTTTGAATCTCCCTCTGTGTCAATAGCTTACAATATTGATGCAAAAATGTATTTATTTTCCCTGCGCTTTCTGTCCTCTGTAACAGTTGTATAATACTTGGTCAAAAGAGTTTTCTAGAACTTTAGAACAAGTATGTACTTTGCCATATGCAACCCTGCAGAGCTACTAGTTACCACTGGTTTTGTTCTTCCGTGCTGTTTTTGCTAGCAAATATTGCCATTTTTCGTATGTCATCATTTTTTTTTTCTGGATTCTTCAAGTCTAAAATTTCCTTCTGGATATCTATCCAAAATTCAACAGATTTCATAGTAAGACTTGGGACCATGGGAGCGTGTTTAACAGGAAGTTCTAGATAGCAGTGAGGGTGACTTGGTATTCTATTATCAGAAGATACAAGAGCTGAGATCAGGACTGATCTAACTTGCTCCATTTGCCATTCCTTAGAAGACTCTTTTACAGATCCATCTGTTCCAGAGATAAATGGGAAGAATCAAGCCCAAATAGGCTGAATTAACCAAAACGTGCAACATAAATCTCCCACTCCACCAAATTTCATCCCCGGTTTATCCTCATTAAGACAACAACAAACAAATGTTCTGTGTGACTGACATGTAGCCCTGGGTGCTTGTAACTTCTCATATGCGCTGAGTTGACATTACTGTCAAGATCTCACATAAGCACACAATTTTGCCTTTATATTTTTCTTATAGTATCTCTTTCAAATAGTATTTACAAGACACAATCGAGCAATACTGACAGAATATAATACAAATTACAGATGTAATTCTGCATAGTCACTGAACACGGCGATCATCAGGCTAGCTCAGGGCATGCACCAATGCTGAACTAGTTGTCTGCCAGACCGCGATGTGAAAAGGGCAGACTGATGGACAGGTTTGGAATAACCTTCTCACTGAGGAACTTTCTTCATTACACAGTCAGTTAGCAGAAGATTTGTTCTTGAAAGTAAAAACAGCTTGTGCTTTCTAAGTCTTTACAGTCCAATTTAAAGCTTTTGTACATTTTGCTAGTCTACCATAAGGTGGCTTGGCTCGTTTATTGTTTGAATATAGGTCACCCAGTCAGTGGGGTTCTCTTTATAGGTCTATCATGGAACTGGATTGCTGTGGGATGGTCTTTACTCTGTTCTCAAGGTTCAAAAGCGGGGTACATGACCTCAATATCTGTCAGTAGGTTTGTGGGATCAGTAACCTAGGATTCAAATACATCATGCTGAACCTTTAGCCTGAGAATTTTTTTTTATTTTTTTTTTTTTGGCTCTTCCATTCTTTAAAATACAACAGAGAAGAATTTCAGCAAGAACACCTCTTTTTTCCTTTTTTAAAAACTTTGCACATGTATCTCAACTCATTCTTGATCGATGTGCCTGCTGGCTATAAGTTTTTCTTTAACACAGGTGGCAACAAATATGTTTTCTCCAGTTGCTTTTAGGATAGCAGTCATTAGAGCAGAAAATCATGCATGAAAACTCTCCTAATAAGGTAAAATCAAAATGTAGGACTGGCATGCATGTGTGATGATAAATTTGTCAAAGTCATAAAAAATGCACACTGGCACAGAAACTACAGCACTTACTAAAAAAACTAACGGTGTATAAACTGACTAAAGTCCCATAAAATCAATCTGGCATACATTCTTTTAAGAAACTATTATGTATAATAATTTAATATTTATAAAAATAACATATAATTATAAATAGAATTATAAAATTGTTGTATATAATGGATATATATACTTATGTTATACTGTTCTTTTCTCAGTAGAAATTATCTTTTTTAATGTCTGTCATATTAAAATCTCATCTGTGGTTCTGACATGAACTCTTTGACACAAACCAAGTTTTTTATCTTGCTTAGTACTTTCCACTGCTCTGCAATTGCAGTTCTGATTATTTATTTGGATAGGGTCCTTTTTTTTTTCTTTTCAGTACTGAATGCTGATTTAAAACAGCAAAAAAAAAAAAAAGTCTTAAGAAACTAGCTTATGTTATAATTCTCTTTACTTTTCTTGAAGCTATTTTAAAATCCCTCCTCTGTAAATTCATGTGATGCAAATAGACTACCTGGATATTCATTTAATTGAATTCTAGATATAGAAAATGTGGGGCTATAAAAAAACCATGTTTTTAATATGTTTCAACATACAACCAAGTTTCTTCTGGGAAAATATTATTTTATATGATTTATGTGTGTCTTTAAACTCTAATCTGAAAGTTGAATTATTCTGGGAGCATTTACTTTTCTTTTGGTCCTTTGCTTTAGGTGTTTGATTTCTAGATAATAAATTTTGGTTGTTTCTGTAAGCCTATAGCTGCTGTAAACCTATAGTTGTTCTGCACAGTGTGTAAATAGAAGCACTGGCTGTGCGGATTTAAAAGACACTCATACTATCGAGATGAATGTTAAATTTTGCTATCTTTTAATCTGATTCCATAGATCTTTATTTGGACTCCTACATGAGTAAGGACTGTTGGACTAGACCCAATATATAATATACAAAGAATTACAGTGTGCTATTAATCATAATTTTGTTTCTCGCTAGCTCTAATTATAGTCATTATACTGTAGTTTCGTATTCATAATTACATAACCCAAGAAGGTTAGTGAAAATCTTCAAAAATCTGCAGGGGTGCCTCTCGTTTCGGATGTCCATTTTGATTTACCATATGATTCAGTGTTTAGAAAGCACTTAATATCTTTCAAACTTAATTTTGTCTCTTTGTATGTAAGCATTACAATGGAGTTTTAAATTACACAGTTGCATGCTTTTTTAATGGAACCTCTGCCTCATTCTTGCTGTGGTCCAGAAACCCTGGCAATCAGCAGAAACCTCCCCTTAGTCGACCGGAAGCAACATGACCTTATGTGATGTTTCCGAGCATTTGAGAGTATGCTTGACAAACACAAATACTTTTGCCATATATACCTTCATCTAAAAATAAGACCCTTTTCCACATTCTTTGATATTTTATGATTGATGTAAAGATTACTGAGTAGATTACCAATATTAACATCCACCTACGTTAGCTCCAAATGTGGGTTTTGAGAAGTAAAGTTTGCTTACATATGTTATACCATAAGTAAAGCTAGTATTTTTCTTTTTTTTCTGACAGTAATCTGCTTCTGAACCAAATCTTAATTACATTTTCTTTTCTGTATGGCTCAAATTCATACTGTGTTCAAATTCCCTCATGCTGCAGCATGCAATACTGTAAATTTAAGCCAACTCTCTTCTTATTTTGGGAAGGAAATATGGTAATTTGTTCGAGTAAGGACAATAAGGGGGAAAGATTCCTGTTTCAGAGCATGAAGATTTGTGTTTAGTTGGATTTGAGAGCCTTACAAATAACAACTGTGTAGAATTTCTCAAGGACAGGACAACCCTAACGTTCTTGATGGCAGTAGGGTGCTGCACTGTGAGCCAGGCCACAGCCAAAAGTAGGTATGTTGGATGGGTATTTCCACGTAGCCATCCATTCTTGTTTTGGTGTCTGCCATTTCAGACAGTGCATGACATACGTACATGAAAAAGCTTGCTCAAATGGACAAAAATACTTCAAAATATGTATCTGAAAAATGTAAGTAGGAGAGTGCCTGGCAATTGTACTACTACTGGGTAAGGCTGTGGTTCCACTGGCTAATAATTATAGCCAAATTCTTACTTTTTGGAGTATATTCATAAGCAATAAGATTATTGAAATAATTCGGGTCAGTTTATAACAGAGTTCTTGGTATTAACAACCTTTTTCTAATCGTTACTGAGTTCTGTTATTGAACAATGGAATATCAGTAATGTGCTTTTCAGTTCCTTTTTATACAGAAGTATTAATACCTATAAAATTGTTACTCTTGTTTAAGTTTGCCAGACTGTATGCAGTGATGAGGAGAATCCCATGGGAAAAGTAGAGCAGTCATGTTTCATACCAGTATGCCTTTAAATGCATGGATTTTTTTCTTGAAATATAGGTTCTCATAATCCTGTTCTCCTAGGTTATCTCCACCTAGCTATAGGATTATGTGTAGACAGTAATTTCAGGAAATCTAATATTAATCTCACTTTTTCTTCTGGGATTTGAAGTTTAGGTCAAAAGTACTGAGAGAGTGAACTACTGACATTTCAATTTTAATTTGTTTCAACAAGATATTTTGTCTAGAATGATTTGGAAGAGTACTATAATGGCTGATAGATTTCATGGTATAAAAAACAATGAAGAGAGAATCTGAGATCCCTATCATTAAAATCTTTCCCAATGAAAGCTGTCTTTTACCCTAAAAACCCCAACACAACCTGGAAATATTTAAAAAGGAGTGCTACAATGTAAGGAGGAAAGCTAAGTCACTAGTAACCAAGACAATAACGTGAAGCATGGGGTTTGGGATTATTACTTTTTTTCAAATTGAAGTTACCTAATGCTTTTAATTACTTTCAGCATTGGATGGACTCAGTATATGGAAGGTTTGTGCTGTAAACTTCTGAAAACCTTCAACAGACAGTATTATGGCCACATGCTTTTCTAGCTAATCCTTTAAAGTGTTGGGTTTTTAAAATTTGTTTATATAAGCTCCTATTTTTTTGACAATACAGTATAAAATTCCCAGTAGCTCTGACGTCGAATACTTATTTTCTGCAGAGTGTGTTCTTTTGTTTGCTTAAAGTATCTTGGCATCCTACTTCACTTAGGGAAACTCCTACAACTGGACTTCCCAGCATTGTTCTTTGGGATTTTGCCCCCATCCCCTCAAAATCAGGGGAATGACGTGTGGAATTTTCTGAGCATTCAGAAACTTTTTGATTAAGTTGAAACCTGAACAAATAGAATTGCTGTGACAAGAACAGATGTACTTGGCTTTCCTACCTTGAACAGTCTCCGCAACAGCAGCCAATTTGGCCCTGGTGCAGTCAGTTTTGTTTGAGACTTATGTGGCAATCTTTTTGCAGAAGAAACATTCAACACAGTGTCTGAGCAGAGGTAACTCAGATTCACTGAGCTGCCAAACAGGGAAGCAATTTCAGTACTTTTCTATATGATGGAAAGATTTAACATGTGATTTAACTGTTATGAACACTTTTCTTACTCTCAGCATAACTGGTGTTTTCATCCTAAGTTTACTTGAATATTTTAGACATATCATTAGGTAAGATGAGAAGGCAAAGTATATTTTATTTGTAGCTATATTTATCGGAACTATGTGTATGGTATATATCTCTTTAATGTATAGACTTGTTACATAATAACTGTATTCTAATGAGTGGACAACAGTATGTGGAGAGGTCTTTTGTCTTGTTTGCTTATTAGCTGGATGAGCTTAGTGTCTTGTCAGAAGTTGTAATTTTTAAAGATTTTTTAACAGTTTTCACAGATGTAATCATTAATCTTTCAACATTTAAGAAAATTGATTGAAACTTAATTGTTTAGTTTTTATTCTTTGTTTTCAAAATGCTTTCATATATACTACACAAATTTATTTTATGTTTAGAGATATTATAGTGCTTAACAATATTCGCTGATAGGGATAAGGACTGCTACTGAAAGCAGCATTACATTTTTAATAGGAAAATCAGCTTTACAGGCTGTCTGTTGTAGATTGGTACAAGTGACACGAATAAACACCAGCGTCTTACAGTTTCTGGAAATTCTTACAATTTGATAGAAAGTCATAGACCAGAAACTATTAAAATCTAAACCACTTCATTTATTTTGAAGAAATTAAAAAAAAAAAGAGAGGCAATGTCAACAACACCTTAAAAATATGGTCATGTTTTGGCCTTCTTGTGCTTTATCCCAGTTGTGTGAAACAAAGCTAAATATAGTTAAATAATTTTGCTAGGACAGCCTAAAGCTACTTAAGACCACTATAATCCACTCCCAAACTGATAATTCCTAATAGGCCCTCTATGAGCAACTGAGTATCATTTGAAAAATCTTTAGGACAAAAAATATAAAGATGGAGTTGGCTACCTCTACCTCCTGAAGCATCAAATGTATCTTCTGAAAGAATCGTGTGACAAATGAAGGAGGGGCCCTAGCAGGTAATCAGTTTCATGTTGTAGATAGCCATAGTACAGTAGAACTTAGTTTGAGTTACTTTTCATGAAAATGCGTGTCAGAACTTTCACCTGTGTCGCACTCATGTAGTTAAATTTCTACGCCTGGACCTGGTCCTTAAACTCCACTGTGGTTCCACATGCTGTGTGCAGAAGCCCTCTTTAGTCTTGCTGTAATAAAGTCAGGTGTTTCTGCTGCAGCTTTTGAATCCAAACGTCATTGCAACTGTCCAAGTACAGCTAACTTTTGCCTTTTTTTCTTTAAAAAAAAATAAAATTATCCAGGCAGCTGTTGAAAACAGCAAGGGTAAGGTACTCAGTACTGGATATGTAACAAGCTGAAGATATGGATGTCACACTTCTCACATACTGCAGACAATGAATTCAGAGCTGTGTGCAACTGTGGTTGATCTAAGCTATGGCTATTGATAAATGGAAAGGCTTCTGGTAGGCAAGGTAACGGAAAGCACTTTGCCTCCTGAGCAGGCCAGCTGCTCACAAACAAGTGCTCCATGGGGAAAATAATTCAATTCATATGATCATCACTGGCTCGGGAGCGGAAATAAAAGAAGAGAACAAAGAGGTGATGGAAGTTAGAATTTGGAGGGATTGACAGGAGCTTGAGTGGCTTTGCTAACACCCACAAAGCATTGATGGCACTTGTACATTAGTCTTTGGCTTTATTCATAGTGTTATTAATTTTTAAAGAATCATTAATATATTTCATTTATAGCAGTGAAATGTGCTGTCATATTCACTCTGAATATGTTTCCGGTATTTTTTTAGCTTTAACCTTGATCTGCATGTTCACCTCATATGGATATAAATTTGGAAGTCATGAAGTTGTTGTCTAAGGTAGCTGAAAATGGCCTAAGAGTTTGTGAAGCACCTTTGCTCATAAGAAATGCTGTTTGTCTACCCTAGAAGAAAAATTTCAGGGAAGGTGTAGGAAGAGAAGGATAAAGAAGGAAACTTGACATAAAAGAGCAAAACAGTCCAAGCAAAGGCTATTGAAGAGTCTGACAGCAGAATAAAATAGATGAAACCCTCAAGAGTTCCCTCCGCACAGTTTGGAAGGCTGGGACACATAGACACAATCTTTTGGATTTTTTGTGGTTTTATTCTGCTGCACAGAATTCAAATATTTCTTGAATCTTTTAAGGCTGGCTCCTTGACTTCGGTTTTTTCCTTTTTTTTAGTATCTTCATATGAAGTTATCAGGCCATATTTCTCAGCAAGAAATCTCTGTAGTTCATTTAGCTGGGCTTTTCATTTGATCACCTACCTTAGATGTGACTATTAAAGTCTCTCCCTCTCTCATGGATGTTTTCAATAGGGATGTTTTCAATTTCATCATCAGTGACATTAAGGAAAACACAATGATTAAATTTGAATGAATGCTGTCAGACTGCAGAAAAAAAGGCAGTATAATTGAGTAACTTGTACACCTCTTGATGAGATATTGCTTAGATATTGCTCCTGACTGGTATCAGAAAAGCTAGAGGTGTCGTGATACTACAGCCATCAGCTTATGCTGCAAGTCTTGAACACATTCTGTCAGCAAACTTTGACCAGCAGTCAGTAGGTGTAGGGTAGAGCTGAAATCTGAGAGCTAGGACAGGTTAAGAAAGCTAAGAGCAATGAGGTTTCTGTGTCCTTGTATGCTGTGAAGTCATCAGGAACTGGGAACCATCATCCTGCATTGGAACAAGATACACAACATTGCTTCATGCATACCATCTTGCCTTTTATTGAATGGCAACGCCTCTCAGTTCATGTTTGGTTTTCTCAGCATAGACAGCTGCTAGTCTAAGCAAGAATAAAGACAGACTAATCCACTGCTCCTGAAAGGCTAATGACACCTGAAATGAAATGTGGAGGCTGCAGAACTTGTGGTCCTAATACAGCTCCAGGTTGCTCTCAAAGAGTGAGTTGACATCAGGTAAAATTCACTAGGATAATGAGTAAATGCTTATTTGCTTATTTAATTTACCTTCACCCATTTCAGTTACATACATCCTTTTATCTTCTGCTATTTTCTCCTCTCTAAATGCTTATGATGACCTGGAAAATCATTTGCATTATTTATTATGAATATCTGTGCAGCAAGTAAGTGAGAAAAAAGACTTTTGTTTACTTACCCTCAAAGAGATAAACTGAACTGGTGATTGGCGAAAACAGCAACCAAAATCAAGCAGTTCAAACAGTTGAGGATGGACCTTCGAAGGAATTAACAGAAGAAAAAAAATGGAGACATTGCTAGGAGATGTCACTTCCAGGTCTGCACTGAATGTTTAGCTCTTGTTTTACTGAGGTTAAGGTAAGGTGTTTTAAAGGAACAAAGATCTCAATCTACTTGATTGCTAACGCTGTAGGTAGAGATGGGAGATGGCTGCAATTTGCCTCCTAGATTGTAGGCCAGTGAGTGCCTAAAGATCACAAACACAGTAGAAAATAACACTGTAGTCAGAACTGTTGGCTCACCATGCAATGCCAATGCTTTCCTATATTTATATACTTCAGGATATGTTTACCCCTTTAAAAGTATACATGAAATGAATTTTCCTTTCCCTGATTGGCTAATTGTTTTGTAGGGGATTGTATAATGGAATGTGGGGAAAAAAACTCACTTTAAATATATATGTGTATGTGTGCATCTGTGAGACTCCAGGTATCTGGGAGCTTTATTTTATAAAGCAGCTCTCTTGACCTTAACTGTTTAATTAGGAATAGTAGAGGTCAAAATTAAAAGCAACATAACTACTTCCCCTCTACTTTAGTACTTTTCAGTGTTCCTCAAGACTCCAATGCAAAAAACCTCAAACCAACAAATTAAAAAAGAATAAATCAAAATAACTGCAAAATGAATATTGTCCAGAATATTTCCTCACAGAAATAATAGCCCCCTTATTCTGACTGCAGCTGTGAATGTAACAAGAAGTTTTCTAATAGGAAGAAAATGCTTGGAACTTTAATGATTTGCTGAACAAGTGTTTTAATAGCATTTCACATTTGGTTTACTTACTGACAAAGAGAACATAGAGGTGGGGAACAAAATTAATTAGAATAAAATACTACTTACTTTCCCTTTTGAAAAAAAAAAGGATACAAAATAAAATTTCTACTTTACAACAAAAGAAAAAGAAAGAATGGGCTATCTTTGAAGAAAACACTGCATTTGTACTTTATTTAATTTGGCATAAGAGCAACCATCCGGAGTTGGAGAACTCTACATCCTATTTCTTTCTAAGGGTATTTCAACACCCAGCTTGCAATCTTCAGTTTCACCATACACTCTTATAAATAGGTTGACATTATACTCTGAAATTATTTTTTGTTTAGCTGGTCTTGAAGCTTTTCCTTTTTGTATAAATAAATTTGCTTTTATTTAGCTTCCCCTCTCAGTCAATAAAATCACTGTATTACTTACAGAATTATGACCTCTAAGCTCTGTCTCAAACCTCTTTAAAAAACAGTCATACCCCAAAGGCTCCGGGCGAAGCCACCCACTTGCTGGGTGGTTGCACAGCAATGCTGACTCGTTATCTGCATTCAGCTGTCATTCAAGAGGTTACGTTTTGAGGAATCTGAACTCTTACAGCCTCATGAATCAGATAGCGAAGTGATTGAGGTGGATAGACTCATTCACACAGGCTTCTTCTGCATTCAGCTGACTTGGAACATCATATCTAAGAGTTTGCTTTTGGGGATAAATAGATTAGCTGGTTTGCAGCCAAGAACTGTGACCTTCTGTACTACATACAACTGTGATTTTTTTCTGATGAAATCTAGGTATTAACCCTGAAATACTGTATTTGGTATTTGAATTATTTTTCATGTCTTAGAAACAAGATCTCACAGTTAAAGGGATTTATGCTCTATTTGGTAGTCTGCTCTTGCTGTTACATTGAATAGCTAAAGCTAGGAATCTAATTTTTGCCTAAGTACTGAAAAGGTGACCTATTTACAGGGCTGTAGAGTGCCTATGTCTCCCAGTAAAGTCAGTAGGGAACTGTTAGTGTTCAACACCTGAACTTGTGTCCATCTGCTTGATTCCTGGAAGATGTCTTTAGACACGTACCATCTCACAAACATAGCCTGAGTTAACTTGGTTGTTAGCATTGCTGTGATTGTAAAACAAAACGGCAAAGATGAAGTATCCTGTTTTTAGTTACCTTTATCGATATTGATTAAGGCATGGGTTTTTTTTTTTCAGAGGCTCAATGAGTTCTCACAGTTCTTTTGCTGATGACTATGAAAACAGGTATGTCCCTGCATTCAGCCATCTAGTTAGGGCACCATATACCAGAGTTTGCTTTTTAGGATAAACTGGATAGTTGGGTTTGTAGCTGAATAAGTACACATACACATTGTACAATATTTAAAAAGAGCTTCTGTTATTTTTTTCTTCTCTTAGACAAATCTCTTACTTTGAATGGCAGCTTGCCATTCAGATCATCTTTAAAATAAAATCAAAATTTCCTTTTGACTTTTTTTTGCATATTTAGGGTATAAAGAGAAGAGATATTTAAAATTATTGTTATTTTGAAAGTTGTTTCAGTGTTCTCTCAATATAGTAAAGAGTTGTTTCAGAGAACACTGGAACAAATTTGACCATCAAAGTATTTCGCAATAAACATTTGCTAGGGATAAGAATTTGCTATGCATTGTTAATGGTGAGACCTTAAAGAGCCAAGTTAGAAAGCTAGTTTTCTTCTTCTTACCTGGTAATAAAATGGTGTTTAAATAATGCAGTTGATCACCTTCTTCCATATTTCTGCTTGACCTTATTCTAACTGCTGAGTTGAGTATCAGTTACAGAAACATGTATTCAGGGATATCCATGATGACTAACATGACATTAGGAGCAAAGAAATGAGACTCTACAGGTTGAACTAAACCAACACCTATAGTAAACCTAAAATATTATATTCATTATATATTCATTATATA